>NC_068939.1:130022689-130053601 GCF_016801865.2 Culex pipiens pallens
TATGCACGACCCCTTATTGAGATGAACGTCGCAAAAAGGAGTTCGCTCCAGTCATCTCAATTATTGAGATCAGTTTGTTTTGTTTACATTCGCAATTTTGAGTTGAAGAATGTGAACTCAATTTTGCGATGAAACTTAGCTGTTTTTTGACATTCTGGACTTAGTCGAATTTACAATTTCTATTCTGACAGTTGTGGAGTCGGCGTTCGTCACCAAACGGCGCAGAGTGGAGGATAAGTTTTGATAATGCGTCCCGGAAAAGATCGGAACTGGAAGATAGCATTAGATGTGAAGGAAACGGTGGACGAGGAAGTGCCATAAGAGTTTTCACCGGCCAAATAAGTAGAAAATAGCGAAGCAGTAACTTTTCCAGCAGATTCGATCGACGGAACTTCGCTCTCGTCCACCGTTTTCCCACATACATTGTTACCTTCCCGTTCCGATCTTCTCCGGGAGTTTTCCGTGTTTTTTTATTTATTTCTGTTTGACAGGTGGAGCGGGTAAATTATGGCAAAGTGTCCCCGGAGAAGATTGGACCGGAAAGATAACCTAAAATGTGAAGGAAACAAAAAATAGGGCACCTCCGAATCAACGGAAATGGAAGAACAATAACAACAAGTGCAAATAAACAATAACTTCCATGTCCTGGGAATGGTTCCAGTCCTGAAAGTGGCCAGCGGAATCTACAAAACCAACTTGACTGGGACGTGGAGGTTTTTGCTCTGACGGAAGCGCCGGGAGTCGAGCTGTAGGCAAAGTTAAAGTAGATATTAGTTGTAGCCGGTGCGGCGGCTTGTAGTCCCAAGATCATGCCGAACGCAGCGGTGACGGAGAGGCTGTAAATTCATCCTGTGACGACAGTTGTCAAAAGGTACCGCAGCTTCGCCGGATACCCAAAACCAGTTGTGAAATCATCCCAAGTCTAGGTTAAAAAGAAGAAGTCTTTTCGCGGAAGAGGACGAAATGCTGCGGTGGAGAGGCTGTTTGCGAACGTTGAGTTCCTTCTGAACACGCCGCAAGATAAGAAGCCAGGAGAGAAACAAAAGTGTCCGGAAGTTGGTAATTAAACATTCTCGGTGCAGTTGTGGAATTGGTCAACGCGGAAAAAGAAAACGATGAAATTTTAACTTGCCGTTGACTCAACCCGTTGAATCTGCAAAGAAAGGAAGTTTTTTTGGAAAGAAAATCAAATCTGTTTCGCTCACTCAGTCGGCGGAACCGCTCCAACGAATTCTACCCTTCTTCCTATTTCTAATTATCTTTTCATTCTCTCTTCAGCGACGCCCATAACGCATCCGGAGGATTTCCTGCCGATCAAGCTGTTTGTGCCCGATTCCAGACCAGCTGTACGCGAAATACACGATGAAGCGACTGTCCAAGTCTGGGAGGAATGGTACATCATGGCCCAGCTCGGAGTGGATCGTCCAGCTGCACTATGCCTTTCAGGATGCCAAGTATCTGTAGATGGGGATGGACTGCATGCTGGGCGGAGATATTGTCGGTTTGATTAACGATTACGGAATCCCGGAGAAGTGGTTCATCTTTTAAAAGGAGGAGGTCGTGCTAGCGAATCCATTGGCAAGAGAAGCCGGACAACATGCTGCTGGACAAACACGGTCACCTGAAGCGTCCCGATTTCGGAACGTAAATGCGAATGTTCCCGGACGGGCGAAAGCAGTCGGAACACCCGACAACATCAGTCCGGAAGGCTGCAATTCCCAGGTGCTCAAGGTGGTTATGGGCGCGGGTGCGACTGGTGGTCCATTCCTGTATGAAATCTTAATCGGTGATACGCACTAAGTACGTACGGCAAGATTATGGACTACAAAAAATCGCTGCATTTCCCGGATGACACCCAAATCAGCGACAATGACAAATCGCTTAACAACAAGTCTGCTTCGATAACCGAACCAATCGAAACCATCACGTTCGGCATCGATCATCCAACAATGCCGAACTGCTTCGAATGGAGAACAGCTTCAGCGTAAACGGAACACGATCGAAAAGCAGTAGCGGACACTCCGGCAGCAGATCAAACTGATAACTCAGCGCTGCAGGAACAGTAGAAGACCGAAACGGAAGTGAGTCAAAAGCTGAAGAAGTAAGGGGCCGAACTGCGTCTCAGCAAAACCGACGTCGAGCATAAGGCGTCCGAACTGGCGTCGATGCTAGCTGGACTGCAAGCCGCTCGAGACGCTCTCCAACAGAACGTGGCCGATCCATAGACCCGTCTGGCCCACGAACACAACGCGCGCGCAATAACGGAACTGCAAAAGGAACTTCAAGGAAAGCTACACTTGCTCGGTGGTGTTCAGGAACAGTCCGTTATGCGGGAACAGCAAGCCCTCGAGGAAAACCACTGCCGGTTGGATCGGATCTCCGACCTGGAGAAGAAAACCGTATCCATCGAGTGCCAACTGAAAGTCGTACAGAACCGGTAACACCAGGGAACGGAAAGTCCCGACAGCTGGACAATGAGAAAGCCAACATGGAGGAGGTCAAAGGTCTACAAACCAAGTCGCCCGCCAAATGGTCGAGCAAAACTAGCAGGAAGATGAACACCAGATATCGATACTGTCGTTGGACTACCGGCAGATTCAGCAGCGGCTGCAGAAGCTCGAGGGCGAGTACCGGCAGGTGAGAGTGACTCATGGTCTTGACGGTAGATAGGTACTAACTGTTTGATGGTATTAAAACAGGAATCGGAGGTAGCCCACCTCAGTGCGAAGGAGAGGCAGCTAGTCAAAAGTGTGCAGCAGCTCCGGGAGATGAAGCAGGTCCACACAGTAATGCCGATTCACCATGCCTAGCCATCAAAATCACCACATCTGAGGCCGTCAAGCGCAGCACAGTGCAGTTTTACATGCACTCCGAACAGTACCAACAGGTGCCGACTGCACAAAATCAATAAAAAGAGAAGCAATTGTTGCATTAAATAAAAAAAGATTTAAATAAATAAAACTCATTTAAAGTGGCCTATTTTGATTTATTTAACGACGATGTATTGCACATTTACCTTCCGGAACCGTTTTTTTGCTTTTTCTGCGATTTTCCCGGCTCCGATCGCATCTCAATTTTGAGATCGAGTAGCCCATCTCAACGTTGAGATCGAGTTGCTCATCTCAACGTTGAGTGGTTTCACTTTTAGCCGGTTTGCGACGTTCATCTCAAAATTGAGATCGCCTGGTTAGCGTGTAATTTAATCAAACTCGCTCTAACGGGTTTAACCGTATATATGTTTTGACGTTTCTCCAAATCAGCTGTTTTGCTTTCAGTGCAGTTTCATATTAATCTTCTCATTGAAAAGTGCCGGCGACAAAATTGGGCGAAAAGTTCACCGCCCGGAGATCGCGAGTTGGCGCGAGCGAATGAGCACCGCGAAAAAAGATTCGGGGGTGCATTGGGGTTAAATGATCATTTCGTCATTCGGTTTAATTTAAAAATAATTATTTTTTCGTAAATATCGCTACTTTGATGCGATGTAATTCATTTTTACAGTTAATTAGGCATTGTTACATCAAATTTGACCTTTCAAACGCACTAGAAGGGCCAAATTTTAAAACATCAATGTTTGCCAATTTGACCGTGTTACCCCCAATTCCCCTTGTAGAACAAAAGAAAAGTTCATCCGCGGTCTGTCAGCAGCGCGCTGTTTTGTTTGCTGGATCAACATTTGGAAATGTCGAACGTTGAAGGAAATCGCTCAAAAAATGGAAATTAACCGATTTCAAATGTTATGGCCGCAAATGAAAGGTAAGGGTGGCTATTTTTTTTATTCCGATCTGTAAAACTAGTTCTGGCGAGGGTTCTGGGCACTACGGCAATAGATTTTACCGGCGGGTTGCTTCCGGTTGAATTTGATTTGAGGAGGTTTTTCAATCCACCAGGGGCTTATTCGGGGGCAACAGTTTCGGTAATCCGGAACTTCCGGTGAGTTTCATATTTGCAGTGTTTAGCATGAAAAACAAACTTAGACCAATCTTTCAAGTGTGCGCTCTTTTTGAGGAGGGGCGCAAACCGAAGAAGAGTGCAACTCGGGGGAGCGTTATTTCGGGGTTTGAGCGCAAATCGAAGGAGCGTTATTCCGGGGTTTTGGCGTAAAATGGGATTTTCTTTTTTAATTTTATTTACAATTAAACGAATCATTTATATAAGGGGTCATCCACAAAACACTGATAATGGGCCATCCTAAAATCTGGGTATCCAAGAACTCCCGGATGTCATAGCCTAGATAGCTACCTGATCAACGGAGGTCTATATGGGTGAATTAACCATCGGTGTAGCTTCAGATAGCTTTAGTGAACCACGATGGATACCCTTCGCCATGTTGGATTATTATGGGTCCTCCAGGAACTCCCGGGATTTATGACCTGATGATTTACCTGACTTCCGAGAGTTCCTGGGAAACCCATAACAATCCAGCATGGTGCGAATTGTCCATCCTGGTCCACTGAAGCTTCTTGAAGCGATACCGATGGTTGATATACCCATATAGTTTCGCGTTGATCAGGTAGATCATCAGGTCATCACTTCCTGGAATTCTTGGATGATCGATAACAACGTACCCCAGAGTATCTATCGTTGTTCACTACCTGAAGCCACACCGATGATCAATTCACTCATATAGACAATAGGGTCCTAAAGCCCTGAGTCAATTGTTATGTTCAACGGTAAAAAACAGATTAAAACCCATTTTTGATCATTTTTTTATTTAAATGCAAAAAATAGGACAGGACAACATTTTTTTTTGATGAATCAACTAAGGTCCGCTTAGAACGAGCTGTGATTTTTTTTAAATTGATTTAAAATCGATTTTAAATCCTTCTCGGTCGTACAAAGTGTCATTGTACTCAGAAAAATAAGCTTTATCGTTGTGAACAATAATATCACAAATGTAAGCTTCACCTTTGGGCCCAATTGAAACAGAAACATATCAAACGAAATATTTGAAACCAAACCTGCACAACAACAAACAAACAGAAAAATGAGGCGTTAATTTGGATTCAACAAAGTATTTAATTCCTTTCGTTATTGCAAATCGACTTTTGATTGCATTTTCAGATTTGTATGAAACCTTGTCCATTGATGTTTTTTATGGCCAAAATAGTTATTGTGCACTATTGCCTCATATTCTTCATACAAAATGGTGTCTGTCTATACAAGTTTTCGCAAATCTGTATCTTGAGATAAGATTTTCTGAATACCAACCATTGGCAAAGTTTTAAGTTATGACCAAAGTTTTAAGTTTGAATAAAAAACTTTTTTTAGTCTAAAGAAGCTTATAGTTACAAAGGTTAATACACCCATATAGACCCCCGTTGATTAGGTAGATCATCAGCAAGGCTTTCTACCTAAGGTACTCGCGAGTGTGTAGTAGTGCGGTTGTCAAAATCGTTATCTCTGACTCTCTCACTCCACTGCCACTGACATTGTTTATGTTTTGCTTTTCCTGGCACGGTCCATTGTTCGTTTGTTATTGTTTTGGTTTTAGTGGCACGGAGTCATGCACTCACACTAATGCAAAGCAGGATCGTGAGTACCTATGATATACAGCCTTGGATCATCAGGTCATAACTCCCGGGAGTTCCTGGAGGACCCATAATAATCCAACATGGCGAAGGGTATCCATCGTGGTTCACTGAAGCAAAATGAAGCTATACCGATGGTTAATTCACCCATATAGACCTCCGTTGATCTGGTTGATATCCAGGTCATAACATCAAGGAGTTCTTAGAAGACTTATAACAATCCAACGTACCCCAGTGTGTCCATCGTTGTTCACTGAAGCTACGCTCAAACCCCGATGGTTTGACACCAACTGTTGTCAGACGAACGGGGTCACTTTTTAGTTTGACACCCCTTTTACACGGGGTTCACGCACACTACCAAACGTGTGTTTTGATAGTGTGCGTGAGCGCCGTGTAAAAAGTGACAGTTCGTCACTTTTTAGTTAGACTTTGACCAACCAACGGGGTACAAACTAAAAAAGTGTCAAACGAAAAAGTGACCAATCATCGGGGGTTGAGTGTATACCGATGGTTAATTCACCCATATAGACCTCCGTTGATCAGGTAGCTATCTAGGCCATGACATCCGGGAGTTCTTGGATACCCAGATTTGAGGATGGCCCATTATCTGTGTTTTGTGGATGACCCCTTATATAAATGACTCATTTAATTGTAAGTAAAATTAAAAAAGAAAATCCCATTTTACGCCAAAACCCCGGAATAACGCTCCTTCGATTTGCGCTCAAACCCCGAAAAAACGCTCCCCCGAGTTGCACTCTTCTTCGGTTTGCGCCCCTCCTCAAAAAGAGCGCACACTTGAAAGATTGGTCTAAGTTTGTTTTTCATGCTAAACACTGCAAATATGAAACTTACCGGAAGTTCCGGATTACCGAAACTGTTGCCCCCGAATGGATTGAAAAACCTTCTCCTCAAATCAAATTCAACCGGAAGCAACCCGCCGGTAAAATCTATTGCCGTAGTGCCCAGAACCCTCGCCAGAACTAGTTTTACAGATCGGAATAAAAAAATAGCCACCCTTACCTTTCATTTGCGGCCATAACATTTGAAATCGGTTAATTTCCATTTTTTGAGCGATTTCCTTCAACGTTCGACATTTCCAAATGTTGATCCAGCAAACAAAACAGCGCGCTGCTGACAGACCGCGGATGAACTTTTCTTTTGTTCTACAAGGGGAATTGGGGGTAACACGGTCAAATTGGCAAACATTGATGTTTTAAAATTTGGCCCTTCTAGTGCGTTTGAAAGGTCAAATTTGATGTAACAATGCCTAATTAACTGTAAAAATGAATTACATGGCATCAAAGTAGCGATATTTACGAAAAAATAATTATTTTTAGATTAAACCGAATGACGAAATGATCATTTAACCCCAATGCACCCCCGAATCTTTTTTCGCGGTGTTCATTCGCTCGCGCCAACTCGCGATCTCCGGGCGGTGAACTTTTCGCCCAATTTTGTCGCCGGCACTTTTCAATGAGAAGATTAATAACAAATCGCTCCGGATCGTGCACTGCCCGTTCAGCTTCTAGTGAAATTCTGCGTATTTTTGTTCCTTATTCACAGCAAAAATGGCCCTGTTTTATGTTGTGGACTACACCGATTCCATCGACCAGTACAGGATTGGCCAAACCCGTGTCAAAAAGCGTCACAAAATCGAATTGGACGAAGACGAAGGAGTTCGAGTTGTGCACACCGATTCGTTGGATTTGAACCACTTCCTGGCGGATCTAGAATGCTTCCCGAGGTACCGTTTAAAAATTGCCAATGCGTTGGTCGATTTCTGCCCGGAACGGCAGAAGCTTGCAGTTAAGCTGCATCCCCCTAGCAGGGAACCGATTGATTACGAGTGGTGAGTTTAGTTGAGATGTTGCGTTTTGGAAGGATCTAGATTTTTAAGAGTCGTTCTGTGGTTTCAGGGGTGAGCGCGCAAACCGTATACTTTGGGAACGGATAGAGCTGGACGAGATGATGTCGTGGCTTTCGACCCTTGGAGGGGCCTTCTCCGCGCTGGGAGATTACAAGCTGGCTTGCGTAAGAAATGCCTCAAATTTTTAACCTTGACTTGCCAACTAAATTTGCTCTCCACTTTCAGGCGGACGTCGCCGGCAAGATATCGCTGCAGCAGATGAGGTTCGCGCTGCGGCTGGGCGAACCCTCGCTGATTGCACGCTGCCGCCTGTACATGGCCATTTCGCTCATCCAAAAGTACCAGTTTGGGGCGGCGAAACGCATCGTGCAGCAGATTTACCGCGCCGAGAAGCGCCAGTACGAACCGGACACGCGCCTGCTCAAAATGTGCCTCGGCATTTGGTCCAAGCTGCGCTACGAGTACGAGCTGTACCAGAAGCGGCTGAACCGACCCAAGCAGTAGGAGAAGTGGGGGAAGCGAAATTGTTGGATTTGGTGGCGGTTGAACCGTTTGCTGCAGATTTATGATCACTTTTTTGGATAAGGCAAACTTGAGTCATTATTATTATTGTAAAAGGAGATTTCGTTGTCAATGAAAAGCACTTTTCTCACAATTTCATATCGTTGCATTCTTTATTTTCTTTAAAAAATGTGTATTTTCTTACTCATGTCTCTGTGTCTCCGTGTCCTGTTTTGTTATACCTTGGGACAATCATTTTAATTATTATTGTTATTTAAATACAGTTTACATATTAACTATATATAATATTAATTCTTGCCGCGAAAGAAGCAAGAATGGCTTCCACAATATTTGTTTTTCATGCGTGCGCGTGTGTGAGAAGAAGAGAATCAAAACCAAAAAATAAACACGTCGAGATAGTTGGTTCACTTGGCCAGCGTGCCCATCGGATCCCACGCGGGCAGCACAGTCGGCGGCAGATCGAACACGTCCAGCACGTCCTGCGGCACTATGCTGCGATCGACGACGACCTCGAACACAAACTCCTTGAACCACTCGGCCGTCATAATGAGGTAGCCTTTTTCGCCGCGGTCCTCGCCCCACGAGTTTTCCACCCGGAACTTGGTGGGCCGCTGGGTGTTTTGCTGAAATGATGTAAGATTTTTGTTCAATTCATCTTTGACATTTATAGACATAAACGATTAAATCAGAATGTAGAAAACAGTCCACACAGTATTTTCTCAAATTCTCAATTCAGCAGACATAAACGAAATTTCGTAAAATTAACCCCTTCCCGTCCAGTGCAAAATCGGGATTTTTTTACGTTTTTCTACATTTCTTGTAATTGGATCACCCAAATTAGATGAAATTTTAATGGTTATAAGTTAACATTATATATAAACTAATGAGGCTACCTTCAAATTCATGGTTGCAGAGAAATTTAACTTTGAAGACAGAAATTATTGGTGCTTTGGAGTAACCATGGGCGTTAGAGGGTTAATAACATTTTTTTAAAGTTTTGGTGCTCTCTCCATCCAATTATTGTAACGTTTAGTTTCGAGAAGAAATCTTGACCGAGAGCCTTTTCACAGGGTGACCACTCAAATCCCACTTTCAAATGACTGACTTTTTCCCGACTTTTCCAGTACCTTAAATCAACAGAGGTGCCACTTAAGTCGAGAAATCGGGAAAGTCGGGAATTCGCCAAAAATCGGGAAAAAGTCGGGAATTTATGTTTTTTTTTGTCAAAAAGTCGGGAATTCCAAGCATACTTGTTTGAAAATTAATTTTAACCTAGATTGTAACTTTTGAATAATTTAAATTTTTGAACAATTTTCAAATTAAATTCACTCAATTCTTCTTTAGTAACTTACTTTAAATTTAAGGTTCTTTTCACTATTTCAATATATCTATTAATTTTTGATTATCAACAAGAGGTAAAGTTAATGAAAAACAAAAATAAAAATAGAGCCTAATGCCCAGCTGATTCTATTTCATTTTGTCACATAGGTATTTGAAACAGATGCTAACTTGAGTTTGGCAATGGTTTTTTTTTTTGTAAATATTTTAAATTGTTTAGCTAAATTCATTAAGTAATTTCAAGCAATATTTTTTTCCAAATGTTGCCCTTGAACTTTTTTTGTGAGTATGGGTAAATTACCTTCTATAGATAAAGCTTGATTTTCAGTTTTCGGAAAACTTAAATATCGAATAAAATCCAAAATTGAAAAACGTTTTTACGAAAATATTGAAACCACAAAAAAAAATAATCCAAGAAATTTTGAGTTATTGCAAAATTGTCTAATAGTAGTTTATGCAACAAGTTGCAAAAAGATGATTTTTTCAGCACGAGTCGTACATTTATCCAACGAGGTTCACCGAGTTGGATAAATACGACGAGTGCTGAAAAAATCAAGTTTTGCAACGAGTTCCATACAACATTTTTTGCAATTTCGAAAAACACCCATTGAGTGAAATTTTAAGTCGAATTTTCATGTATTTTGTCAATAAATCGTTTAAATCAAAAAAATGTTAAAAAGTGTTACTTTTCGAAACAAGTGCTGAAAAGTTCAACTTTTCAGCACCCATTTCAGTGCTGAAAAGTAGAACTTTTCAGCATTTATTTTGAAAAGTGTTGCTATTCGATTCTGTTATTTTTGGTACAGAAAAGTAGGCTATTTCGTCGTTCAAGAATGACAGGAAAAGTAAGTAGTTTCACGACGGAATTGCAAAAAAAATTTTTTAAATTCAGTTATCTTCAACTTTTTGCCATTTCCAGTTGAAACGAAGTATCAAAAACTATACGTTTTCCAATTTAAAAAATAACATGAAATTGTTGAACTTTCGATTGTTTTCGAGGACTTGTTGTTTGTGTTTCTGCTCTGAATCATGGTAATGAATTTCCATTTTTAAGTCTTTTTTTGGAATTTGTTGTTCAGTTTCTGTGTTTACAAAAATTGGCATTTTTTTAAATTAATTTAGATTTTTTCGGTGTTTAATATTGACTTTTCTAATAGAGTTTTTTGTTTGAAATCATTCTTTAGGTAAGAAATGCCTATTATTTGAGCTTTCTGGAAAAGTCGGGAATTTGAAAATGGGATTTGAGTGGTCACCCTGAATCTAGAGATTTTTTTTTTAAAAAAAGGACCATATTAAACACAAAAACTTATTGGACCTTTTAAAAAAAAACTCCAAAAATATTTTTATTCGTTTCAACTGGCAATGAAAAAGGTGATGACAAAAAATTATAGACAACAAATTTTAAAATTGTTACTTTAAGTGATTGCATTTATTATCAAAGAACGGTTCACACTTGTTCCCGTTTATTATTCTTTCAATGAATTTAAAATATCTATGAATTCGTTTAGAAAATATTTTTAGCAGGTAAAAAATAAATAAAAATTTCATATAAAATTTTTGAATTAATGACGATTCATCGAGTTGTCAGTATATAAATGTTTAAAAATAATTTAATTGAAAATCACCACTCATACCACTTATTTGATGCGAATGTTTCTACACAAATTATCAAAACACATTTTTCATAACTCAAACATTTTTTTTTTCTCAATTTAATCCAGTCATTTAAAAAAAATATCTCGGATTACAATCTATTTATAATATATTGTATAACATTTTTATATAATTAAATGAAAGCTAAAAAAGTTTGAAAAATTTAAAAAGAAATACGTAAAACTTCAGATAAAAACTATTTTTGTAAATTAATTAATATAATGACCATAGCTGAGGGACAAACACCTTTATCTATAATTTGTTCCAGCCTTATTTGCAATTTCAATATATTTTGAGGTTTAAATTGGCATCTCTTTTACCTTAAAATAACTTTTGACCCTTAAGTCCAAATTGACTTGTCAGAACGTAAAAATGTCCGTTTTTCAGAGATCTAAAAGTGCTCTGAACAACACTTTTCTCTAAACTTAACCCTGAATTGCTACGTTCGCTTTTTGAAGGTTTGCTCAGATGCTTTCTCAAAATTTGGTCGTAGAAGGCGTAGATTGCGAGATAAAATTTTGGTGTCTTGGACAAAGTTGCTTGGATTGACAAGCAACTTTTTAGAAGACGAAAAAATTCCCAAAAATATTCCTGAAAAGTTAGATTTTAAAAATCACCCTTATCGTGAACCACCCTAAATCTAAACCAAACCAAAGGTTGCCCTTTTCCATTTTTAACAACTCTTCTCAAGACACCAAAGCTCCAAAACGTCACAATTTTTCGAAAAATCCATTTCCACTTAATTTTGTGTTCTGGACCACTGTGCAGTGTGTCAAAATGAAACAGAATCATAACTTTACGCTGATGTAATCGTTGAAATTAAGCTCAATTTTCATATTGGTTTGATTGGCTTTGTTGTTGTTTAATGTTAGATGTTATCTTTTGTTTGATAGTCTTAGTCAAAATTAGGTAACAATCTCTTGACTCATAGAAAATATTATAAATAAAATAAATAAATAACACCAAAATCATCCGATATTTATTAGGATTTTTAATGCCTCATGTCTTAAATAGCCTTTTGATTATCAAATAGATTGAAAGAGTGAAAGAGCCTTAAATATAAACTTAGATGCTAAAAAGGAATTGAGTGAAATCAATTTGAAATTTGTACAAAATAAATCAAAATTATTCAAGAATTAGAAAATATTTTTCAAACAAGCATGTTCGGGATTCCCGACATTCCAATACTTTCTAACAAAAAATAACTGATTCCAGAACTTTTCCCGACTTGAGTGGCCACTCTGAAACTTTGTGTGTGTGTGTGTGTGTGTGGTCCAATCCAATACCCGCTAACCGGTAGCGAAATTATGGGAAAGTATAATTTGTATCAGACTGTGTATATGCCGAATGCTGATACAGCTTATCTCAGTCCCGGGTATTAGGTGGTGACAGCTACCCTCGCGCTGCTTCCAACGACCCATTTCAGAATGACAGAGCTCCTTGCGGTCCAATTCCGAGGTCGCTGGGCATTGTTCGGCCCCGCCTAAACATAGAAGCAAGCATCTGAAGGAAACTCGATCTATATTTAGACTTCCAATCCCCTCAGGCAAATCAGGGATCGGCGCGTATTTAATATGAGAAGATAACATGTTTCAACACTACGGATCAATTCACTGCTAGAGTGTAAACCATCTGATGGCCGACTGCTTAGCGTCACAGACCACCAATCCAAAGGTGAGAATTCGAATCCCATCCGATTCATTTTAGTTTTTATTCATATTCAAATTCCTGATTCCAAATTTCAAAGGTACCGACCGGGATTTGGGGACTTGGGAGACAGAAGCCGTAACCATTAAGCCACGGAGCCGGTTCCGTAGCCACTCTGAAACTTTTCAGCAAAAATTGAAAAAAACGAAATATCTGTTCAAAAGAGCCGCTCATTTTTAGGAGCGTGCAAAAATGAGCGGCTCCTAAAAAAGAGCGGTTTTGCGTTTTAGATTTGGGAAGAGAAAAAAAAACTAAAAAAACAAAAACTTTGAGATTTGCTAAGGAAAAAGATAGAAATAGAAAAGCTTTAAACTAGATAACAAACAGTCTTTTGACGTAGAAAAACTTTGCTGCACATGGCAGCTTATCCGTTGTATAGATGTACTTCATCATTAGCTCACTGAGAGCTTGGAATTGATCTCCCGTGTTCCGGCAGGCACGTAAGCATCTCTCCAGAAACACTCGGGAAGCGTGACGAGATCATAACCTGTAACATCAGTTAGTCCCGGAGGAGAACCGCTCCCAGAAGCGGCAACTCTAACGAAACGCTACAGCAACCTCCGGCTGCTGCAGCGGTCGAGCTCGCTGTTTTCTGAGGTTGGCGAAACGCTGGCGCTTTCTTCTTCTTGCTCTTCAAGGTAATTTGCGCGCGCGACACAGCAACGAAAATTCGCCGTTTGGTCTCACCGCACTTTACGCACCGGAGTGAAAGATTGCCAGTGCTTAAATCCACCATAAGTCCATAAGGCCATCAAGCAACTCGTCAACATCGGAGGAGGTAGCCGGCATTCATTCGGAGAGTTACACTTTTTCATCTTTTCTTCCTTGGGGTAAGTTCATCTATTGACTAGGTATCTATCAGCTTATACTCACATCAACGGACACTCCGGTAAACACCATGGCGTGGGTCATCATCGATTCTCCGTACAGCAGGCGGTCAGCCTTCGTCATCGTACTTTGAATGTCCACTCCGAATACTAGCTTAAAGTCGTGACTGCGAGGAAATGTAACACATTAGTAACACACTACCCTCATCACTCACGCTCAAAAGCCAACTCACATGTCCAGATCTTCAATACCCTGCTTGCCGGCAAACCGCTTGCTGACCTCGCACCCAAACCACACCGGTTCGCCCAGCTTGAGCGATTTCGTCACCAGATCGAGCAGCGTCTCCACCGGCTGGTTGTTGTACAGCACGGGCCGGCCCCCGACCACGTTCCCCAGACAGTCGACGGTGTACGAGCGGCCGTACGCGTTCGACGAGCGCGGGTCCGTCACCAGGCACACCTTGTCGTCGACGTTGAAGTACGGTTTGACGTACTTTTCGTAGAAATCGACCGGCTTAATCGGCCCAATGCTCAGGTACTTCTTGCTCTTGTCGTAGTACTCCCAGGTGAACTTCTCCGGCGGAATGCCCAGACAGATGCCTACCACGTTGTACACCTCGTTCATCTGCTTCTGGATGCGGGCCTGCACGTCCTCGTCGCTCGCGCCCTCGGCGATCAGCGTACGCAGATCCCGAGCGTACTCGCGCAACTAAAAAGGATTGTGGAAAGTGAGAAATTACAAAAAAAAAAAAAGAAATGTTCGAGCCTTGACCTACCTTGCTCTTGATAACGGCGTTCATGCGCGTGCTCGCCTCGCAGCTGTAGCTCTCCGGGAAGCACTTCTTCGGCATGACGCCGTGCTTGTTGATCAGGTTGACCAGCATGTCCCACTGGCCGCCGTCGCAGGTCGGGTCCGAAAGCAGGAACGACACCAGCCGCCCATCGACTTCCGCTCCCCGGCGGGCCGTGTCCACCACGTTGTTCAGGAAGTAGTTGGCCCGCTCGATCTTATCCCAGTAGAACAGGTACGCCTGCGAGAACTCGAACTCGTCCAGGTTGAACTGCTTGATGAACGGGATCCGGATGCAGTTCAACGCGGCAAACAGCCAGCAGCGGCCGGAACTTTTCTGGTTCGTGAGCGGTTTGCCCTCGTTCTCGATCTTGTACGTGAACACATGCTGGGTGTTTTCCAGCGTCCTACGCGACATGCACGCCTCGAACGGGTCTATCCGGGTGCACACGTTCTGGGCGAGCACATTCTTCGGGCACTCGTAAAAGTCCGACCGGGCCTTTTGGAAGAAGTCTTCCGTTAGGGGCGCTGCAATGAGAAACAAAAGTGCTTAATTAGTATACGACGAATTTCTGGAAGATTGACGCTCACAACCCTTGCTACAACCGAAGGAGCAAAATCGCATCAGTGCCGAGAGCAGCATAATGGCCAACTGACGAAATCGACTGATTTTTTTTTTTTATTCATAACTTATTTTTATTAGGTCCTATTAGGTGCTGCGACCAGGTTGGGACCGAGGATCAGTTTAAAATTTAATATATAATAATAACAAAAATAACTCCTTATACTCCGTACTTCGAGATCATGTAACTGACGAGGGTTACTTGGTCCAAGCGGGTCTTGCAGGTCTTGAACCTGGCGATGTACTCGGAGAAAATGCCCCACAGCTCAGCCGAACTGTAGAGCACCTCCCCGGCTTCCTCCTTCGTGGCTCCACCGTCTCGGGAGCCACTGCTTCCTTGGCTGCTTCCTGCGGGGCGAGGGCGATCCTTCGATTTTCCGTCCGGGACTGCGCCCGGCAGCGGAGGGAACTCCGCCGGCGTGAACGCCGGAACTGCTGGACTCTGCTTCTCCGCCTTCCTTGCCGGCGGTTTCGGTTTCGACGCCTGCTGGCGCCTCTGGATGAAGTCCGCACGCTTGGGGCAGCTGCGGTCCGTGGCTTCGTGGGCTCCAGAGCAGTTGGCACACCGCTTCGGCTCGGTATCTTGGACTTTGCACTCGTCCGTCTTGTGGGGACCCCCACAGTTGTTGCACCTCCCCTTGAGGTGGCAGTTCCTGGTTCCATGACCCAGCTGCAAGCAGTTCCTGCACTGGGTCACGTTCGGTCGCTTGTTCCGGTAGGCCTCCCACCGGATGATAGTGCTTGCCACAACTTTCATTGCAGAGAGCTTCTTCAGATTGGTGTATCCCTTGGGGAAGACCACAATGTACGGAGTTTCGTCCACGGTGGACTTTTCCTTCCGCTTGATGACATGCACCTCCAGCGCGTCCAGCTTGAGATCCCTCTTCAGCAGGTACTTGACCTCATCCGGTTGCAGTTGATCAGGTAAACCACGAACAACGACCCGGTGAAATCGTTCGCTTCTTCGGCCGTGGGTGTAGAATTCCACATTCTTCTTCCTGAGTAGCTCTTGCAACTTGTCAAAATCTTTGACAGAGAAGCAGGTCACCTTGGTTCCAAATCGGGTTAGTTTGTAAATCGGGTCGAAACCAAATTTACAACTCTCCACTATCGCCACGATCTTGTAAAAGTCAGTGGTGTTCTTCACCATCAAAGGTGGTTGCTTTTGTTTACTTGCCGACTGGCCGGGTGCTGGAACCGTCGGGGCGTCCCCTCCTCCTGCTGGGCTGGCATTGTTGTTGTTTTCCGCTAGCGGGCTGAACTTGTTGTTGTTGAGCAGATTCTGCTCCACTTTGCTGTCGTCCTCTTTCTTCCTTTTGCGCTCGTTCGCCTCCATTCCTCGGAATGTTGGGGCGGAAAGTCCACCGAAGGAACCACGACGGCCACTATCGGTACTTTTGACCCGCAAAACACGACACCTCCAAACGTAAACAAAGCCGCGAGCGCGCGGCTGCCACACGTCCGTCACACAAGAGCACAGCGGGAGAACTGAAATCGACTGATTGTAGGAAGTTAAATCAAACCAAATGGCAGGGTTGTTGTTACACAGAGAACGAATTCTTACAGCGATTAACGCTTTCGATTTCTTTTCGTTTCACCGCGGAAAGTGGGCAGCTACTGAAGGCAGAAGCAACGGAATTCTTCAGCAAGTAACGAGCCGGAATTCTAGCAAGTGGACATCCCATTTTGTCTAAGGTTGTTTCAACAGATTGACATTTATTCTCTCTCGGACTCAAAAGTCTAAAAACTTTTTAAGCTTGCTTTGTTTAGTATTGATATTTAAAAAAATGTTAAGTTTTAATCCATTCACGGTGTATTTTATGAGAACATTTAGATAAGACAATCGGCAAGCCATGAAAGAAAGGCTCTTTCCCGACATTTTGCGGGGTTTACCGAAATATTTTCTCGGGTCCAGGAGCAACTTTTTTCTTTAAAGATTTTTTTCGATTTTATAGGATTTTCTTGAGAAAAGTCGCTTAAAATCGATGGATTCACGTACATATCTATCAATCTTTTTTTATGAGACCCAAAATTACAGTAGGTATGTTAAAAAAGTATGAACACTAGGATGTAACAAAACGGGTCAATTTTGCGGGCATTTCAGGTGTGCTGAACCCGAATCCCAAATATAAGCCTGATTGGTCGCGACAGGACCCGGCGCTTTGATTTTGAATTTTAAATGGGATTTAACCCGTGAAGTCGGTGCGTTTTGGTTTTTGCCAGTTTTGAACCCCTTAACGATTTTTGGCATTTTTTGAAAACCTCACGAGCGCATAGTTCGTGTTCCAGGGAACAACTTCGCCAACAAGTGCGGAAAGATTCGTCCACTATATTAATAATGTTACAGAATTTATAACACCGCCGCTGAAAACATCAACTTTTTCTTCAAGCTCTTCTGGCAGCACCAGCTTGCTTGGTTGCATGAGCGTCGCGACGCCTGCCTCAATCTTTTCTGCAGGAGCAGCAAGTGCTGCCAGAAGAGAGGGAAGAAAAAGTTGATGTTTCAGCGGCGGTGTTATAAATGCTGTAACATTTTAAATAGTGGACGAATCTTTTCACACCCTTTGGCAAAGT
This sequence comes from Culex pipiens pallens, assembly GCF_016801865.2. Taxonomy (NCBI): domain Eukaryota; kingdom Metazoa; phylum Arthropoda; class Insecta; order Diptera; family Culicidae; genus Culex; species Culex pipiens. Next base: position 130,040,118 of record NC_068939.1, read on the forward strand.
TGTTCCGAAAAATGCAAAAATCATCCCCAGAAGTGCAATCAACTGGAAACAAATGCATTTCCCTGCGTTCATTATCACTTTTAGCACGATTGAGTTCGGTTAAAAACATTTTGAATAGTAGTGAAATTTTCATGTATTTATACAGCAACCCAAGTAACATTTTTTGTTGCGGATCCTTAAATGCAACTATTTCGTAACACCCAAAATGTGCTATCACAACATAGTTAGAACACTCGTGGTGCCCTAAAAAGCGCACGAAAATTTTGTGTTGGCAACATTTAGCTGCTTGTTTCAACTTTGTTACGACGAAGTTCCAGAAACAATTTGTTTGTCTAAATATGTCGGTAAAGTAGTTTGTTGTGTTGTCATGATGTTGCCATTATGTTGTCGTTTAATTTGCGCGAAACAAAAAAAAATCTATTTAAACAAAAAAACTAAAGTGCCCCTGTCGGGATTCTGGACTGGTACCTTCAGATCATCACACCTTGCCTCTACCACTGAGCCACGGATGAATTGATGAAAGGGCAAATGGTTAGGCTGAACTGTATCCAAGGATTTTTGATTTCAATATTATTCTTAGCACACAAATCGGGCTGTCACATGTTGCAACAATGGAACCAATAAGTTTTCAATATGTTTCGGTTAACAATCTGAAATAGATTGTTGCAAATTTGTTTTCAATTCGAAAGGTTTGCAACATTGCAACGTATTGTTGCTAAAATGTCATTTTTACGTTTCTACAGCAAAACAAAACAAATACTGGACTTAGTCAAATTTATCATGTTGCCAAATGCTACTTGGGAAATTTTGGATTGCCATTTCAGTAAAATAATTAACTGAATGCGATTCAGTAATCATCACTTTTGCTGAAATTCGGTAATGAACAAAAACATTGCTGAAAAATCAGTAACTGCATATCTGTTAAACTGGAATGTTACTTATGACTTATTGTTTGGATGCTGCCGAGAAATAATCCTCTTTCAAACATGTCGTGTTTTTTTTTTTTAATTTTGTATTGTGATCTTTAGAAACCAAAGTAAGAAAATTTTTAATAGCTAATGCCTCGATGCTAACAACCAGTTTTTTTATGTTTGGACGATTGATGAAATCTATATCTATCTATATATAAAAAATTTCGACAGTTTTGTTCGAACGCGAATCAGTTCAATACGGAGTGTCGGATCGAGGTGCTTTTTGTTGCGTTGGGTTCGTATAAGCCAGGGGTGCTCAATGTTCTTGGAGGCTGGGCCAAATTTGAACCTCAAATGAGCTTGCGGGCCAAATTTACCAAATTTAAATTATTTTTATTAAACCATGTTGAGCATGTTTTCAAATGATTCTCAATGCAAAGGAATGCATATTTAATTAATTTGAGCTGATTGCACTTAAATTTCGTTTAATTTTTAAGTTTTAAAGTGTTTTGAAAATATATTTTTGCTCTTGTTTTTCGAGCCAATTTTTTAATAATGGTGGAGGGGTGGGCTGATCGACGAAAGCTTTGTAAAATATTTGCAACAAAATTGATCCTCCGATTTTCACAATTTGTCTGCCTGAATCAGTTGGTAGTCAATCAGATTTGTTATCTAACTGTAATGAGTTCGAATCCCGAAGTGCAATGTAAGTTTGAGGGTCAGTTCATAAAAGGGTCATTATGACTTGCAAATTAATAAAGAAAACTTATATTTTTGCAACTATTACAGAATTCTACCTAAGTCAAACTTGAACCTTGTTTAATATTTCTAAAGATGTTTGATGAAAGTTTTGACGATATTTACTAGTTTCACTCACATTGAAACGTGTAAAATTGTTTTGATTATAACATATTTTGAACAAATTATTTGTATCCTAAAGTGGAGATCAAAATATTGATAAATCATAAGTTTTTTTTTTATTAACAAAAAATAAAAAAAGATTAGCAAAAAAAATGGTTTAAAATAAACCTTAATTTTGAAAAAGTAAAAAATCACTTTACAAGTGGTCAACGGGCCATTTTACATGGTCATTCAAAATGGGTCCGCGGGCCACAAAACATCACCTCGCCTGCAACGTTTGGCCCGCGGGCCATACTTTGGTCACCCCTGGTATAAGCCCAAGGAAGGTTCTTACGCTAACTAATTGAAACTTTGGCCACCCTGGAACCGATTCCGGAGCATCGGCAAATTGTATGGAGAAAGTTACGTAAAATCATATTTTGATCACAGGAGGCTGAATAAGCAAAAATTCAAAAAACGTCAACAAACGAAAAAAGACAAAACGAAGTTTGTCGGGTAAGGCTTGTATATATTAAAAAAAATCGACGGTTTTGTTCGAACGCGAATCAGTTCAATACGGAGCGTCGTATCGAGGTGCTTTTTGTTGCGTTGGGTTCGTATAAGCCCAAGGAAGGTTCTTACGCTAACTAATTGACACTTTGGCCACTCTTGAACCGATTCCGGAAAATCTGCAGATTGTGTGGGAAAAGTTACGTAAAATCTAATTTTGATCACAGGAGGCTGAACAAGAAAAAATCAAAAAACGTTAACAAACGAAAAAAAGGCAGAACGAAATTTGTCGGGTAAGGCTTGTAAATGTATAAATAACAGTACTGGAAACATTTTCAATGACAAGCAAAACCAAATTTTGATAACTAAAATACCAGCAACAATTGCTGAATCTTCAGAAAATGATCTGTCAAACTGCCACAAGAAAATTACTGAATATTCAGCAAAATAATTTGACGTTTCTTTTGCTGAAATTTAAGTTGTTTTGACAACCGAAAAAAAACCATTTTACTGAAATTTCGATAAATCATCTGTCAAAGTGACAAATATCAGTTCTAAATTAATGAATCGTTTACTGAAATTTCAGTAGATGAAAATTCAGTAAAACTTTACTGAATTTCGGCAATAAAAATTTGGTGTGACAGTTCGGCAAAGCGTTCTTTTCGACATATTTTTCGTGAAAAATCATTTTTTGAAAACTAATGACAGTGTTTCATGTACTAGGTAAATTCCTTGAAATAACAATTTGTTTACCATTTCATTTTAAAGATAGAATTCTGGAAGAAAATTGAACTCTCAAACTCGGTTTACTCCAGATTAAAAATACTTGGGCTTAAAAATATTATATAGTCTTAAAAGTCAGTTCATCTGAATCATTTAATTTTTTACAACTCTTGTGAAATTTCCACGAAATTTAATAATTTTATTTGATGGTCCCCGTGACAACAGGAAATTTTCAGCTTGAAAAATCACATAGCTTGGATGCTTATTATATAATTCGGTATACAGTAGTTGTTCGGGAACTGGGCGTTATTTAATTAGACGCTCAATAACTGGGCCGTAGCCGAGTTAAAAAGCAGAGAAACGTCAAAAAACCAAATCAAACCGAAATGACCGAGGGGTTCATGGATGCAAAAATCATGTTCAATAAATAAAAAAACCTTTTTTCAAACATTTATTTAATTTCAAGTCACAATTAAAGAAATATGAAAAGAAAACATTGTAAATAAATTTAACTAACTTTTATTTTTATATTTCATCAGGTAAATAAAAGGCAACGGTGGTCCACTCGTTATTGTTCCTTCAGCCCAGTTAGCGAGCAGCATTCGGTGACTGGGCTACGTTTTCAGCCCAGTTACCGAACAAGTACTGTACTAAAATCTTAACGGTTGTTTAATATTAGGTGTTATATATAGCATTTTTCACGATCCGTGAAATTTTCTGTTTTCGGATACTGCTCCCCGTGAAAATTGCATTTTTTTTTAGCGTGAAAAATCACTAAGCCTAGTCATGAGATATCGACAAAAAATAACTCCTTAGGACAAAGTTTCACGCAAATATGAGATGGGTCGCGCAACTGCTGTTTAAGATGACGGAAATTTCACGATACTTTCAGTTTTTTCATTGAAATTCTAACGCATATTCTTTTTAACAATTAACGCTATTTTGGTGATTTAGAGAAAACTTAATTTTTCCAATTTGCTTTTGCTTTTTTATAAGTAATATTTGCAACTTTGCCGGAGCCACCAAATCGATCAGAAAATCTGTTCTTAAAATACAGATTTTTGAGTATTTTTATAGTTGTTTTGTATAGAGACTTGTATGGATGGACCATGATGAAAGATGACTTCTTTGGTCATAGAAAAAATCAGGGCTGTGGAGTCGGAGTCGGAGCCGGAGTCGGTGGAGTCGGGTCATTTTGTGGACCTGGATTCGGAATCGGAGTCGGAGTCGTCAAAATTCGAACAGCTGGAGTCGGAGCCTGAGTCGGAGTCGCTAAATTTTATGAGCTGGAGTCGGAGTCGGAGCCGAAAATTTCTGATAACCCGGAGTCGGAGTTATTTATAATTCAACAACAATTATGTTTTTTTTTATTGTTCACAAAACTTCTTATTTTTTAACTGTTTTTTTTAAGTCGCATGCATTGCGTCGCCATTTTTTTAATAGATTTATCAGATGAGCAATTCTCTACGAAATCTACCAATGTCAACCTTTTTTTATTTTTCGTTTTTTTTTTTGCTTTATTTGGCTCAAACTTTATGGGGGCCTTCCCTATCACCAAAGAAGCCATTTTGTGTCATTGATTCACTAATACTAATCTCCATACAATTTTGGCAGGTGTTCATATAAAAATGGTGCGTAAATATTCGAAAACCTGTCACTTTTCAAGGAATTTTTTGATTGATTTGGTGTCTTCGGCAAAGTTGTATGTATTGATGAGAACTATTAATAAAATAGGTACACGGAAAATAATTTGGTGATTTTTAGTTAACTTTTTTTTACTAAAATTCAATTTCCCAAAATCGGTATTTTAAAATTTTTGAGTTTTTTTTTTGTATGGGGACAAAACCTCGCATCTTTTAAGCCATTCTGAAGTATGTACCAAAATTTTGCCGACGAGTTGTAAAAAAATTATCTTGTACATTTTCTGACCTTTTTGCCTTCCTCACCTTACTGAGGAAAGGCTATAAAATCACTCGGAAAATGAACTTTTTAATTAGACTTCCTAGACCTGCCTTGATTTGTAGGGGGAGGGGGGGCAGAATGGCCCGCCTAAGTAAAATGCGCCAAAAACCATAGAAAAACATGAAAACTTATGAATTCAGTGTAGTAGGCTTATGCTTTGGGATGTTCCCTTCAATGTTATATACTTGGTTGATGAAATTTTTTAGCTTAAAACTGTTTTTGAGCCACTTTAAAAAAAAAGTTTTTTCGACTTTTTTTCCAGGGTGCGGGGCAGAATGGGCCACCTTAGAAAACAAGCCATTTTGTCTAATACAACGTTGAAGGGAGATAAGAAATGACTTAAGGTACCTTTCTAACATAGTTTCCATGAAGTTAGACCACTTTAATAAAAATAGTCACTTATCAAAACAAAACTTTTTTAAATAGTGTTAATATGTTGAAAAAGGACACTATTTTTACAAATAATCATCAAAACAACTAAAATATCAACTAATTTTGCATTAAACGTGATTTGTGAAGCTACCTGGAGGGAAATAATCCATTTAATCCAAATTTCATAACTTTTGATTGTTTTTATAAGGCAGGATAAGGGTGGTCCATTCTGCCCCCAAGTGGATTTTAATTTAACACTTCCACCACCAAGTCTCTAAATGATTTTAAGGTTCCGTTGTTGTTTGTATACCTTGGTAGTAACATCTAGTAACGTTATAAGCATTGAGCAAACTTTTTCAAACAATCCAACTTTTCAGAAAGCTTATTTAAAAACCTCGAAATAAACAACATTTGCGTGGTTTTTCTAATAAATTAACATTTTTGCTCATAATTCGAAAAATACAATGAATTCAAACGTCGTTTTCGGTATGGTGAAGTTATTTGTCGTCCTTTATAAGACCCTTGCCTTACAATTTGTCTAAATCCATTCTAAAGCCCAAAACCAAGGGTGGCCCATTCTGCCCCCCTGGTCCATTCTGCCCCCCCTGCCCCTACATATCGACTCAGAATCACCAGCTGAGCAAATGTCTGTGTGTTTGGCTGTATGTAGACATGTGTACCAAATCAATGTCACTGGAATATCTCGTCACAGGCTCAACCGATTTTGGTCGGAATGGTTTTAATCGATCCGTCTTAACGTCCCCTAAGTTGCTATTTAAATTCATGCAGTTTTATCATATATTTAAAAAGTTCTGTTAAAAAAAACCGTTTCATATTAAATTAAAATTATGGTAAAAAGGGTGGTTTTTTCATGAAACCCTCACATGTTATATATTTTTAGAAAGCATATGAGAAGACCTTTTAGGTGGAGTAAGAATTTTCAAGATCTGACTTACCTATCTTAAATTACAAGCAGTTTAAAAAATGGTCTGAATTCACATAACCTCAAATGGTCGGGTCTGATCGCCACGAAAAGGCCGTGTAGAGGGATGCCATTTTCCTCAAAGTCTGTATAATCTTGACAAAAAGTCTGTAGGTAGTATTTTTTTTCTCATCACTTATTTTTATTAGGACCTCTTAGGTGCTGCGAGATCATGGCTTTCTACCTATACAGCCTTGCTGCGAGATCCATAAACATGTCTGGAGTTTTTTTTGAAAAGGTCCAATAAACCAATTCTCCAGTTTTTGCTTTTTGGGTGTTTTTGAAACCGCCTTGAGTCAGGGGTATTAAAAAACATCCAAAAAGCAAAAACTGAAAATTTGGTTTATTGGACCATTTCAAAAAAAACTCCAGATGTGGACACTTTAGGGGGGTTGGAATCACTATAAATGAGAGGAAGGCACCAACCACCTAAAGGTGGATTAAGTAACGTTTTTTATGTAAAATCGAATCGAAAAGTACTTTACACATTTTTTGATTAAGTATTCCGTTTTAAAAATATATCCATTCAAAGTTAAATTTTGTCCAAAAAAATCCGGGTTTTTTTATCTTTTATTGTGTCCATGATTGTCCATTTCTAAAAATATTGAATGTTTGGCCCTTTTGAAATGTTATTATTCATTCAAAAAAAAAATTAAAATATTTTTTCCGAAAAGATCGGAAAATTTCACGAATGTTTCATTTTTCAATATTGAAAATCGGACAATTAATTGCTGATATATCGACATTAGAAAATGGAGAGTTGATTGGGTTTGACTAAAAAAAAAAATTTCCTGTTTCTTTTTCTTTTATCCGTTAAATCTCAGCAACCAGTGGTCCTATCTTCTTAGTAGGAAATATTTTGAACTTTTCTACAACAATATTTTAGAAATGGACAATCAAGGACACTTTTTTAAAAAAATCAAAAAACCGAATTTTTTCGGACAAAATTTAAATTTGAAAGGCTATATTATTAAAAGGGTGCACTTTATAAAAAAAATGTGTAAAGTACTTTTCGATTGCAAATTCGATTTTACATAAAAATGAGGTCAAAAAATTTACAAAAATCACTATTTAAAAAAAATCATAAATCGTCGGCAAAATTTTGTTCCATACTTCTGAATTCTAGAGTTTTTTTTTTGAAAAGGTCCTATAAACTATTGTCTTTCATATGTTTATAGAACCAATTCAAAAAAAAAACTCTGGAATTGTTCTTCTGAAAATGCCTTCAATACTGGAGATATTTTTGATTTCTGTTTCAATAACGTTTAAAACTTGTTACCTGGAAACTTTTTTTCAGTTTTGTGATTCGAACTTATTTTCCTTGAGAAAAACAGGACATTTAGAGTGCATTTAAGTAATCCTATGTATAAATGTTTTCAAAATAAGAGTTAACTAACTTTTGAAACATTTAAAAATATGTGGAGTCGGAGTCGGAGCTAACCATTTGTTGAAAGCTGGAGTCGGAGTCGGAGTCGGCTAGAGTTTGTAGGCCGGAGTTGGAGTCGGAGTCGGAGTCGGTTCGAGCTGAAAGCCGGAGCCGGAGTCGGAGTCGGAGTCGGCTAATCTCAGAAAGCCGGAGTCGGAGTCGTTTGAAACATGACCCGACTCCACAGCCCTGGAAAAAATTCCACAAAAAATCAAACAAAACAAAAAATCAGTATGGCGTTCAAAAGTGTACCAGGAATTAAGTTCAAACATCCAATTCGTTTGAACTCATAAATAGATATTTAAAAACAAAATCTACAACACAAAATCATTTTAACAACCCTGCAACATTATTACTTAACGCAAGGAGATAAGATGAGTTCTATGCTCTAGGAAGAAAAGGAACCTGATCACATTTCAAGTTCACTCGTTGCGGAATAAATATAAAGTTCTTGATAAGACTGTACCCTTTCAAGAAAGTGTGCGCGATAATTACAGGTTTATGCAAGGCAACAAGATTAGCAAGTTTGTGAGTCATTATTGTGACGAAATTATTTGCTGTAAGTACCTATTGAATGTTTGAACATGTTTGACTTTAGAATTTGATAAGCATTTGGAAAACAATTCAACTCATATCTGAGTATGCAACAACTGTTTACAGCGTAAGCTTGTGTGATACTCGGAATTGAAATGCAAACAACCAAACGCCACAGCAGTGTCATGTGCACTATTTACATAAACTGTGTCTCTGGTGTGTTTACTCAAATAACTCAACCGCCCAAGATAAGATAAACAGCGCAGCTTTTCGCGACGCCTGTTAACGACGACGTGCAAATCGTCAAAAGAGACACTCACTAACAATATGATGACCCGCGCGCGGTGATGGTTATTCGTCGCCCCTTTCACAAACAAACCCACAGCAAAAGTGCATCGTTATCAACAACAGTCCTGTTGTTGTTGTCGTCGGAGCTGCTGCAACTTGTAGGTCACCGAATCCGTTAACTCGAGGCCACTTGAGGGCTTGTTCAAGTCTGGTCACGATCACTTGAGTATACGTTCGGCTTTGCATGTGTATTAAGCTGGATAACCGGATTATGACTGCAAGCAAATCGAGCCGATTTTCTTTTCTGTAAAAGTCTGGAATTTCCAACAACGTGGTTTGTGGATGGCCCCACTGTAGAAATTACTAAATTATCTTTGAGAAAGTTTTACTATTTTATGCACAAGCACATTTGCGAATTTTTTTTTTTTAAATTGAAGTATTTTATGCAGAAACCATAAATACAAAGCATAAAGTTTGACCATCCCATTTGCAATAGCTCTTCCGAAGAGAACAAACTGCATTTTTTTTTCGGAAAACCCAATTCTATTTTGCGATTTGAACCACTGTGTATTGCAAGGTTGTTAATCGATAATATTAGCATCTAACGATAACGATTATGGTTATATAAATAATAATAATTTTAAAAATTTGCAATATGGGTATTAGGCCCGGGTCAAAATAAAAAATACACTCAGATCAAAAAGTAGGGGAAATATACCCATTTTAAGCCTAATAAGCTGTCGTGTTTGAATGATGCCGGATAATCTGGAGTATTCCTTGAAATTCACAAAAACCAAGTACACCAACGAGTAGAGCAACTTTTTGTGAACATTTCTTTTTATTTTCACTTTTATTAAAAGTTATGCTATTCCTTTTACAAGCATTTAAAAAATATATTTCCCAAATGCATTCTAATCAGTCGAGTGCATTGGGCCACGCCCATTTTCCTATTTTCAGCTTAGTTCTTTTTTTCTTCCAGCGCTCTTTTGGGTCTGCTTAGTGCTGCCAAAATTGATGAAATTTTAAGCGAACACTCACGAAAAGTAGCATTTATAGAGAAAATTTCCTGGCATCACTGGCTCACTCCAACAGGCGCTGCTGGTGGTGTTGGTGGCCACCCTTTGTTCTTTATTTGCCTTCGCTTCTCGCTCGGTTTTCTTCAGCCTTCGATTGGAATGGGTCGTCAAAATTGAAACGTCAAAAGACTTGGCGCGTTTGTTTTTTTGATGGCGCTTGCTAATTATTTACATGTTTCGGGATTATTTTTCAAGTGAGTGACTAACTAATGTGCAAAAGAACATGTTGCCGGTAGTTGGAAGCAATTTTATATCTTAAGCGCTTTGAAAACGTTAGCGCAAGTGAAAAGATATTGATGGCGACTTTCGTTAAGCAGTTAACCTTCCATCTTGCGTGTGGATGTGTGTGCCACCAACATGATGAGAAATAGTTTTGCAAAATAGAAATTATGAAATTATGAGTGCATTAAATTTGATCTTGTTGGCCAGTAAATGGCATACATTTGCGTGCTTACTTGAGGCGGTGCTGTTGCTGGTAAGTTTATAGCCTAAATAGTATTTTTGGAGCTTTAATCGAGCATCAAACTTTTCATTAGGTCAAATTTAGAAATGCATTAGGTCAAATTTAGAAATATATTAGCGTCGATAAGATTATCGCCGATAGAATTATCGTACCTAGATAATTTCTAAGGTAACTTTAAAGTAGGACGAAACCGCTGGCGCATTTGCAGCACTTTTGGATTCATGTTTCCGGATCACAGTGGAACATTTTTGGGGTGATATTTAAGCTTATTGAGAAAAAATGCCAAAATGTAGTAAAATATTGTGTACTATTTGGTTTCCACCCCTTGCATTGCAACTGTAGTCAGTTCATGCAATCCTATATTTTTTTTAACTTTTTAATTCGCTAGAAACTTTTATTGTGAAGAATTAATGCTATAAGTATAAGTAGCAGTTTCGAACCAAAACAGGTACCCTCACCCGTCCACGATGATAGTTTAAAGTTTTAACGTAAACACAGCAGGCTTCTTCACCAACACCAGCAGCCATGGCTGGGCTGATCTACAACTCCAACCAGCTGAAGCAAAACAAAAGAGAGGAAGAGAAATGACGATGGGAGGGGTCGGGGGTGGGAGTTAATTTTTGTAGATACGGGATCTTGTCTGCGGAGGGGTAGGGGGAGGTATGATCGTGTGCGTTTGTGTGTGTGTTTCTGGCACGATATTTACAGCTATTATTACCTACTGACTGACTTTCTTAAGCTGGTTCGTAGAAAGGTCGAAGTTTTTATCATTGCATTTTTCAGTATTATTGGTTAAGTGTTTTCGATTTAGTTTAAATTTTTGAAATGCATTTTATGTTATGATGTTGATGATTTGAATATCATTCCAAATTATGACTCAACTTTCACCAGGGCCGCACAGCGGTCATTTTTGGGAGGAAAAAGCCACAACAAAGAGTGTGGCGACAAGAAAACAAGTCTGATGTACAAAAAAGAAATAAATTAGAGCATGCAGACGGAGGCGACAGCCCCAGACAAAAGATGTCGTCGCTGTTTGCTAAAAAAAAGAAGACTCATTCTCTCTTTTCAAAGGTTTTCGCAGTACTTTTTTTTGCTGCTTATCAAATTTTAACTCAGCCTCTTCAGCTTATGAATTCCACATTATATAAGTCACGCACGCAAAACTTGCACTTACTTGGAAACATTCCTAATCCTTAATCGAAGTAGGCGCGTCTCGAATTCCACAAAAACTTTAATCAAAAAGAACTTTCAATCTCCCGCTCAGGAACCGCTGCTTTTCACTGCTCCGCCGTCGGTCTGCGCCTGCAAACTGATTTGTTTGACGCGGGACTTGATCGATAGCGATCGAAATGCACTTGAAATTGGTGGAAAAGAGGGAAATTTTTGCAAATTCACCGCGACGCACCGTAACGAACCACGAATTCGATCTTGGACGAGCGGATGAAGACTGCAACTTGCCAGCAGCAGAAGGAAAGCCAAGTCACTCTGCGGAAAATCTGTAGCGCGTGTTGTACGAGGGAAATCTGCAGGCGAAATGTCAAGGGGCAGGGTTGCCGGGATTGTTGATTTTTTAAATGGTAATTTAGTCCGACAACATATAACTCCGACAAAACATAAATTAACGACTTCCATCATTAGGTTTTACGCCGACTCGGTTTTTAGGTTAGATATTTGACAGCTGCACTGTTTACATTTTTTGCACGTGTTTCTCAGCAAAAATGTGTGTGTGTGTGCGCTCGTGACGTCACGCTGTAAAACCTAATTTCCAAGATTTTTTATTCGACGATGTATTAATTATTTCATTGAAAAGTTCTGGAGACAAAATTGTTTTCGAAAAGATCGGAAAATTTCACGAATGGCCGATTTCAGCGTGACATACTTTATGGATGACGCCTAAGGGTCGTATCAACAAAATTAAAAAAGTAAAATTTGAGAATTTTCTCAGCTATTCAAAAATATTTATTTTCAAATGTGGACAAATATGTGCACTAATTTAAAAAAAAAAATGAAAAACTGCGTCTATTTTCAAAAAAGTTACCTAAAAATGGCTATAACTTGAAAACGGTGCACTTTATCAAAATTTCACTAAAGTACTTTTTGATTGCAAATTTGATTTTATATCGAAAAATAAAGTTGAAAAATTGTTGCGACCAATATTTCGATTTTTTTCTAAATCAGTATTGATTCAAAAATTTATAACTCGGTCAAAGATTTTTTGGCATTTAATGTCCCCTAAAACATAATAAAAAATAAAAAAAGTGTTTTTTTTTTTGCAAATCAGGTTTTAGTGATAAAAAGTTAAATTAAAAATCACCATTTTTTATCGTATTTTTTTCTTTCAGTTTAGTCCTTATCCATAGCAACAACTTTGCCCCAGACACCAGATCAATCAAAAAATTCCTTCAAAAGATTTATTCAATTTGTTGTTTTTATTAGAATTTAGCAGTTCTGTTCCAGGATGTTACATTTGCAATTCAGAGATTTGGAGAACCTTTCAACTGATATCAATTCATAAGCCTTTGCAGGGAGGGTACATATTTCTACGTTTAGATTTTGCTAGCTGAGTGCTCTTTTAGGGAAAATAAATTTTGAGAAAAAACCCTAGATCTATGTTTGGCTTAAAAACTAATATCACAGTTGTTGACGGAGGAGTGCTTCGATGAGCGGATTCGTTGACATCCCACAGGAAGTCCTGAAGGTTCTCGTTGCCTTTTCGATGCTTGCGTCGATGGTGTCGACGCCGGCCAGCTCGTGTAGATCGTCGGTAGGATACCAGGGGTCCAGGTTATGCACCATCTTTAGCAGCTTGTTCTGCTTCACCTGGAGTCGCTTACGGTGCGATTTGGCGCAGTTCCCCCAGACCGCAGCAGCGTAGGTCAGCATTGGACGGATGATGCACTTGACCACCAGCGACTTGTTCTTGATGCTCAGCTTCGACCGCCGATTCAGCAGGGAGTAGAGCGCTTTGGTGGACCGATCCACCTTCCCGATGATGTAGTTCACGTGCTTGTCGTACTTTAGCTTCTTGTCATGCACCACTCCCAGGTACGTGACATCGTCGTCCCACGTTGCAGGCTGGCCGTTGACGCTGATCGATCTGCGGGGAAGGTGCCGAGCAGCACGCCTCCTGGTGAAGAATATGGACTGGGTTTTCCCAGCGTTCAGCTTGATGCGCCACTTCCGCTGAAACTCCTCGAGGTTGTTCTGTGCCGCTTGAAGGTTGGTAACGACGATCTTCGGGTCCTTGTCCGACGTCAAGTATGCAGTATCGTCCGCAAAGAATGCGTACGACACTCCATCAATCATCGGCACGTCGGAGGTGAGGATGTTGTAGAGAGTCGGGCTCAGCACTGATCCTTGGGGTACGCCGAAGAAGATGTTGTGGACGGAGGAACGC
>NC_068939.1:130053701-130071056 GCF_016801865.2 Culex pipiens pallens
CCTAATTGCGATCGCCTGGTAAGCGTGTATGATCGTTTTACACAGGGCATCAAATTTGTTTATTAGTTTTAAAAATCAACACTGTCACTTGATTTTTGCCAAAATCGCGGAGTGCACTGAAGGTACATCGCAAGCCTGCTATTAAATAGCAAACCATATGGAGCCAAAAAATAAAATGACATTTATTCGGACTGCTCGCTCTGTGTTACTCTGTGGTACCACTGCGTGATTTTGACATTTCGGGCGTGCGCCATTCGTAACGCAATCATCGTTTGAAAATCTGGATACCTTCACATATGGGTCATTCCACCTGAAGTGTGCAAGAAAAAATGCAAATTTGAAAATTACCATCTCCGATTCTGCTCAAATTTGGCAGAGCTGTTGAGACTATCAAAACATGCAAGAATCCCGAATTTCATCAAAATCGGACCACCCCCTCCATTTTTGTACCCTCCCAAAAAATCGACTTTTTGGCGATTTTTGAGGAAAACACTTATCTTTGAACGGCGATAGCTCAGGAACCACAAATCTTAGAGGGTCGGTCTTAGACTCAAATTTGAAGGAAATTGGACGTAGAATCCATTTCCGTGATCAAAATTTTGATTAATTATTTTTTCTACCTGTATTGCGCAATTGAAAACTTTAAATGGCCGTATCTCAAAACAGCCCTATTTATTTTTTTAATTTGACATCACCATCGTGTTCCCCGGCCAATTTTACATAAGAATCACTTATCGACAAAAAGGAATATGTTTCGTTCCAGAGATATCGATTTTTAAAGTTTTGAGTATTTGAGATTACCTACATCAGCTACACTCGCCGCATCTGTTAGAAGCACACAGGCGCGCTGTTAAATAATTACTACCTGACAATTTATTGAAATAAGATTTCATAAATAATCTTTAGCAAATTTATCTGAAATTTATTTTATACCGCTTTAGAAAACTGGTGCGTAATCTTAAATTTAAAAAAAAAATATTAGTGTACGGTGAATTTGTGTGCTCTGCCCATAATTGAAAATTCGGCTATTATGCCAAATCAAGTATTCCGAGAAAAACGCGTTTTAGTGTTTGTGACAAAATCTCCGTCAAGGCAATTTGCCATAAGAGTGGCATATTAGCCGTTTGGATGTTCGCATTGGCAGCCAAGTCTAAGCACTATTTCAGTAAAATTCAAGTTCCAGAAGATGCGTTGGAACATCCTCTACCACCTGGTGCTAATATCTCGTTTTGCCAAAAGTGGATATTAGCCGTTTTTTCAATGGTGGGCAGTGCTAGCCTACAGGACAGAACAAGAACGACACGCAATACAGGGCAGAATGGAATTCCGGTAAAGCTAGCAGGAAATTGCAATTGGTCTTGTAGTAACACTTGAGAAAATGTCTACAATACATTATCTGGTTAAATAATAAGAAAAAAAAACTCATTGATATGTTGCAGACTCGCGAAGAACGATTAAGGAGGGGGGTTTGTGAAACGTATAAAACTAAAAAATGTAAGAAAATCACGAATTTTGATCTGATTTATTATCTGATAAAGATTCAGTAGTGTTGATTTCGACACCGGCCGAACAATAATCTTTTTTTTTTGTTTGTTAATCATTTCGAATTCTTGGAAAACAAGAATTGAATATGATTCAAATAATCGTAAGGCAGATTTTGGGGGTTTTTGCTGAATGGCACTATTTCGCTACTGCACATGGCAAAAACCTTAGAGCCCATGAACATTATTTCATCTGCTACATCCAGCACTACATTTGTTCTCGTTCAAATAAAAGAAGAAATAAAAGAAATAATTTGATAAGGTGAAGTAGCAGGAAAAAGATAAAAATAATAGAAGAATGATACATTTTCGAAAATTGTATTGTAAAAACTCTGTAGCATTTGCAAATAAACGTCAAAAGTTCGACTTTACTTAATATGGTTCAATGACACTGAGATCAGAAAAAACAGTGCATTAAAAATAATCCAATAAATATTCCTTAAACAAAAAATAGATTGTATTAGTTATTTCAAAATCGCATAAAATTATAAAAATAATTCATCTCCCATAACACCAGGTAGTAATTATTCATCAGCACGACTGTGTGCTTCTAGCAGATGCGGCGAGTGTAGCTGATGTAGGTAATCTCAAATACTCAAAACTTTAAAAATCGATATCTCTGGAACGAAACATATTCCTTTTTGTCGATAAGTGATTCTTATGTAAAATTGGCCGGGGAATACGATGGTGATGTCAAATTAAAAAAATAAATAGGGCTGTTTTGAGATACGGCCATTTAAAGTTTTCAATTGCGCAATACAGGTAGAAAAAAATAATTAATCAAAATTTTGATCACGGAAATGGATTCTACGTCCAATTTCCTTCAAATTTGAGTCTAAGACCGACCCTCTAAGATTTGTGGTTCCTGAGCTATCGCCGTTCAAAGATAGGTGTTTTCCTCAAAAATCGCCAAAAAGTCGATTTTTTGGGAGGGTACAAAAATGGAGGGGGTGGTCCGATTTTGATGAAATTCGGGATTCTTGCATGTTTTGATAGTCTCAACAGCTCTGCCAAATTTGAGCAGAATCGGAGATGGTAATTTTCAAATGCTGTTCCGCTTCAGATGGAATGACCCATATACTAGGGTGGTCCAAATCCGGACTGTTTGTATGGAAAGAATCGTCAAAAAGATTGGAGAAAAGCATCTGTTTTACTGTGGAGGCAATGTGGAGGTTTCAACGAGGGTTTCAATAACTATGCAATTCATACCAATTGGGTCCTAAAATTAAGTTTAGATTGCTCATATTATTGCTCACAACGATAAAGCTTATTTTTCTGAGTACAATGACCACACAATGACCCTTTATTATATAAACACAAAGTGTTTGAAATGGATTTTTAAATCAATTTTAAAAAATAAACCTCGCAGTCCTTGTTGACAGAAAAGGTTTTACTTGACAGCTTGATCCATCGAAAAATTGTTGTTTTGTTATTTTCATTAAATATTAATTTTTATATGTTATACTCAATTTAAACAGACGTAAGTTTGCTAAGATAATAATGGTTTCGATCTATAGATTGATAAACGCATTTAATAAATGAAATTCTTGATATCAATCGATTGTTTTCATAATCGAATTAACAAAATAAAAACAATTTTTAACTTTTCTACGAAATGGTTCAATATTTAATTTAATTATTTTCTGTTCCGGATTTTTTAAAAGGAAAGTTTTTTTTTTGCAAAAAGCAATTCCTGAAATTTTAAATTTTGTTCATGAATTTCACGTTTATAGTTAAATGCACCATAAACATGGTAATAATTTTCTTCGTACTCAAATTTAATTCCACGATGTGATTGATTGAAAATCGATTGGTTTACTTCACGATAAAAAAAGAAATCAAAATAAATAAAAGATATATTATACAGTGTTACTTCACACAAATCAGATAACGAAAAAAAACATAACAATATTTTTTTCGTGATTCGTTATCCGAAGTGTTGATTATCCGACGTGAAATTTGTCAGAGGCCTTCGGATAATCGAGTCTGGTCTGTAATAGCAAAACGCAATCAAATTTCAGGATGGAACCATATCATTCTTCGGCAATGGTAATTTTTGTTTTTTCTTTTGCAAGAAATAATAATTATTTACAAATAAAAGTGATTTGTTATTTTTTGTCAGGATTGTGCAGTCAGTCAGGGTAACAACACCAAAAATCCACTAACATACTGATTTGAGTCGACTTGACACAAGTCAAAAACAATTTGAATTATTATTCGTCTGTTGGAACATTTAAAGTTCGACGTTTTGTGAAAAAAAAAAGTAAAAAGAAAACTCCCAAGTCATTTTATATTTTATAAAACAATTCGTTAAAAACTTGTTTATAACATGTAATAATAGCAGTGTTAAGTAGAAAACGTCAGTTAAATCATAAAAATTAAAGCAAAAAAAAAACAAATTCCGTCACTAACTAGCTGTAGCATATATGTTATTTTTTAAGATACTATTGTTCAATTAGATTGTTTGTGTAAAATACTTATTGCAGATTGCAGCGATTTTTAGACAATCGTGCAACTTGTGGAAAGCTCTATACAAAAGTGCACACCTCAAACTACAGCAGGAAAAAACTGTCTAAGACACACACCCTAGTTCGAAACTGTTCTAAAGTGTTCGAAAGCAACAAAGCTCAGTCGAGACACGCACCACTCCAGGCGAGCGGGGGAGAGAAGGGGTGGGATTTCAAGTGTGCAAATATTTGGTGTGCAGTTATGATTTGCAAGGTTGGAGAATTTGATGCAAAGTGTGCAATATTGATACAAAATAAAGATTTAGGTTGACTGGTTCAGCCATTTTACTCGAAGCACTTATCTTAAAATCAAGGAATCAGGACCTAGAATCCAAGTTTAGAAATTATTCGAACTGCATTGATCAAACCAATTAATTAAACTTGAGGCTGATACTAGGGCTAATATAGGGACTATAAAATTGCAAGGATCAAGTCACCCGAAATGCACTTTTTAAATAATTGATTCTAAAAATAGTATGACGATAAATTTAACGTCGAAGGCGTTAAAACATAAAGAGATTTGTAGTTAAGTTACCAACTACAAATCTCTTTAAGTTAAAACAGTTCATGCATACAACATATTTTTTGAATAAATTTAAAGTCTTTTCTGTAAATATTAAAATAAAAAAAAGCTCTCTTGGAGGTTTTTGTAGCTCTTTTAAGAAAAATGTGTTTAACTTAATCCCAACATTTTTTAATTTTTTTTTCTTTGGTTTTATACAATGTGAATTTGAGTCCATTTAGCACAACTTTCTAGATCAAAGCAATTATTTTACCCACACGCTGACGAGAATCAATTGAGTGTTTGCTTTAGTGTCCCCGGGGATCAAGTCTCCCCACTCTCCCCTACGTCTGGTAACACTAATAAAGATAAAGGTTTTTAATTTTATTTAACATCGAAATACAAAGCACTTAGGAGACACACATATGTAACCTTCCATCGGATGGGGAAGTAAAACATCGGTCCCGACCTTGGTTGTTGTTAGGCCGTTAAGTCATTCCAGATGTGGGAGTCGTCTCCCTGCTATAAAAAGACAAACAACACACCAAACCAAGCCTGCTCCGGTGGAATCGCTGGCGGCGGTTGGACTCGCAATCCAAAGGTCGTCAGTTCGAACCCTGGGGTGGAAGGTTCCTTGGAGTAGAAAGAGGTTTGGGTTGCCTTTGGACTCCTAGGTTCGAGCGGAAACTTGCAATAGAGACCACAAAAGACCTGGGGGTTGTTTATGTGGATGGTTTGATGTTTTTTTTGACATATTTAACTAAGAAAATTTGATACGTAGTCAACAACACTAGATTTTAAGTAGTTTTGGAACATGGACACACACATATAGAAAGGAAATTGTGATATCATTCAATGGAAACGATTTGGTAGACTTACACACTTTATTTTAATAAATATTTATAAACTATACTATACGAATGTCGCAACATTCAGTTTGAAAATTGAGCAAATAGTGTCAAATGTTGTTATATTTTTTCTTGTAAATGGGACCACCTGCAACGCAGATGGACACTCGGAAAGAGGGGGAGGGGAATAAAGAAGGTGTTGTGCCCACATGGTTTCCCAGCATGGTCTCTTCCAAATACTATGCTTTGCATTGTTGCCTTCCAGTTTGGGTAGTCGTCGTCGTTGGTTGTTTCATGAAGGTTTTTTTTACAGCCTAAGGCTTGTGCGGTTTCGTGTGCGATGACTAGCAGCGCGCATTTCAATTCAGGGGGGGGGGGGGTGGGTGGCGTTGTACATCACAAGAGGGTATTGATTTCAGAACAGGAGGTAGTACAGCTGGAACAGAATAAGGGCTAAGATCACCGCCAGGATGCTGTGGACCGTGAGTTCCTTTTTCCGCTGCACCATTCTGGCCTGCTTGACGTTGTTGAGATCCTCCTTGAAGAAGTACTTCTTCAGGCCGGGCACAACACGCTCGAAGTATAACCGCCAGCTGTAGTTTCGATTATCGCAGGGGTACTGCCGGTGATCGGCGGAGTTCATTCTGCGGAGGGGAAGAAAATGCGCCTTCGTGAGAAATGGTTGCTTTCTTGGATTGGTTGCGGGTTGGGCTACTTACTGGACGTACAGATCGCGCATGTTCTGGTTGTCGAAGAAGAACGTGGTGTTGGTAAACTTCCTGACCGTTTCGACCACCTTGTCGATCTTATTGTACGTGCTCACCAGCCGGGGCTTCTCGCCCCGTAGCCGCATGGCCGTGTCCAGCACGAACGCCGGCAGGTAGTGCAGAAAGAACGAGTAGATCCGGAACATGGTTTCACTGCTGGTGACAATGGATAACGGCGTGTACAGCCCCGTCAGCAGGGGGTGCTTTTCAACAACCTTTGCGCACTCGAGACGTCGTTCATCTGAAATGTCGCAATTTCAGGATTATTCAAAAGGCCTTAAGACGAACATATAGTTATAGTCGACTTACCAAATGTAAGGGGATTGTCCGCGGAGCTGATGCAGTTGTAGACCAGAACTTCCTTCTCTTGTTCCCTGAGTTGAAAAAACACATTAAGATCTTGAACATACCCCCGAACCAAAACCTGCTCACCTGGTGGCGTACGTCTTCCAGCCGACGGCGATGATCGCGTTGCTAACGTAGTCCACCGGCACCGTGTCGATCTGCACATGTGGGTCGATTTGGGTCGTCCGAATCAAGCCATAGTACCAGCCGATAAAGGTGCCGTTCGGGCCGTAGATACTGTCGCACCAGCCGGGGATGGGCTCATCGATGGCAGGCATAACGCAGGATGGCCGCAAAACGGCCACTGGGAAGTATTGACGGTAGTTCTGTGTAAGGACCTCGGCCAGCGACTTGGTGAACGTGTACGTGTTTGGCCACTTGAGCGAGTACTTGAACAGCTCTTCCTTCATCTTTTCGTCCTGCAGGTTGGCCAGAACCTTCTCCGGGTTGAAGTCCACCGGGTAGACGCGCTCTTCGATGTGGTCCGTGTAGCTGTTGGAGTAGGCCGTCGAAACGTAGATGAAACTCTGAAAACATTAAAATTGTTTAAACTCCAACTCCACCAATCGCCAAATCCCAACCAACCTCCATGTTCTTGGCGTGCTTGCCGATCTCCAGCGCTTCCCGCGTTCCCAGCAGGTTTATTCTGATGGCTTTGATGATCTCTTCGTCAAACTTGACGGTGGCAGCGATGTGTAGAATTATGTTGACGTTCTCCCGCAGGTACTCCATGCTTTCCGCCGACAGGCTGAGGTTCTCCTTTTCCAGGTCACCCTCGACCACCTTGATCCGGTCTTTGTAGTTGGGGGACTTTTTCGTCAGTCTGTCGAATACCTGAAGGGAGAATTAATTGGGTTAGTTTTTGAGAACATTGAATTATCATGAACTGTTGAACCAGGAACAGTCGCATTAAAAAAACCAAAATTTCACAAAGCTAAACAATGCAATGAATTGTGTCTGCGGTAAACATTACGCCATTAGGCCTGGCCAGTTTTGCACATTCCCTTTGCTCTTATGTTTCGTCATCTTGCTATCTTACAATATTCAGAAGTCAGATTCGCATTCGCATTCGCATTCGCATGGAGATGGTGATCTTAGCGGGTTGCAGACTGGATTTCGTCATGTATATTTGATAAATGTCCAGGGAATGAGGGAAAACAAAATGCTACAGATCGAGTTCATCTACTTTGTAGGCAGATGTGATCACCATAACAATGAGTTCATGTCCGATGGCAAATCCCATTGATTGCGCTCTATCGCAACCGATCGACAAATAGTAGTGTGAAAACTTACAAATAACCGTAAGTAATTATCCACTCACACCCCCACTCCCAAACAGGTATTCTACTCATCGTTAAACGGCCCCGGGTGTGAGTGCTGGGAGCTGAAAACAACGCACATCACACACATCAGGCTATCAATCAACTATAAATGAAACGTTTCCGTTCAAAAGTTGCCCGAGATGCATTCGTAATGAATTTAATTAAACCAGATTACCTTCCTGCCCGGATTCTACCGGTTTTCCGGGGGGCCACTTCGCACATGCAAAATCACACTACTGCGAGGAGAACCGCTAGATTCGTACTAGAGTAGTTGAGTTGAGATATTGCAAGAAGTGTGATCGCCAATTAGTATTAAAACTGGGTAGTTTAAGTTGTTTTCGATCCTTCCAACACTGATGCCTCCAGGCATCTTCAGGCCAAAACTGTAGTGGACAAAAACCAGTCATTTCTTGGGTCTTGTACAGTTAGAGATGATGCTGGGCTTAATTCTCCGTTTATTCGCCTCATCATCAATTGTTATTTTAAGTTGTTTTTTTTTTCGTTTCGTTTTTCGTGTTGATTATCTGTGATTATCGGCAACGGGCAGTAATTACGGGTATCGCATCACATTGTACCGAAAAAGGGAAACGAATCTTTTTTTTCTGCAGTTTATCGGATTTCATTCAATTAGCAATGTCATGCAATAGTGTTGTTAAGTCACTTGTTTTCGCCGAAACTATATTGATTTCAAGCATTTTCCACACAGTGTTTTCATTTTCTTCTGCTCATTTTTTTTTGTGGCAAGAGGGTCATTGTGAGTTACTTTTGTTCTACAATAAATATTACTTCTTTTTGTCCTTTAATTTAAGCATGTTTATTTGTTTTTTTTTCTTGTTTTGTTTTTATTTCTTACTGATTATTTAGAACGAAATCTACAACCTTCAGCAATTATCTTTCCCCATAGTTGTGTTTTCTAAATTTTATTTTTTTTCTAGCATAATCCACTTGTTTTTCAAATATTAATCATCAAAAAAAGGCAAAAATAGCATGATACACTCTTGGTTTACAAACTCACATTGTACGTTTACATTGTTTTTCTTTAAATATGCTTTATACCAATTGTTCAGCTTCACAACTCGTATAATGTTTATTTAAGAGCGAGTTTTTCACCAATGTGTAACAGGTCGTATCGAGGTGCTCCGATTTGGATGAAACTTTCAGCGTTTGTTTGTCTATACATGAGATGAACTCATGCCAAATATGAGCCCTCTACGACAAAGGGAAGTGGGGTAAAACGGGCTTTGAAGTTTGAAGACCTAAAAAATCTTAAAATTGCCTTCATTTCCGCAAAACTTCATCAATTCCAACCCTCTTAGATGCATTCGAAAGGTCTTTTGAAGCACTTCAAAATGTGCCATAGACATCCAGGATTGGTTCGACTTTTTCTCTTAGCTTTTGCAAATTACTGTCAAAAATGGATTTTTTTTAAAACCTTAATATCTTATTGCAACAGCCTCCAACACCCATACTCCCATAGGTTAAAAGATAGGTAATTACATGGACTGTAAGCCTACGGTGTTAACTTTTTGGCCAATCGCAGTTTTTCTCATAGTTTTTCGATTTTTCTAGAACAAACATTTTACAACGTTAGTTTTTTCCCTGTAGGCCGCCATAGCGGCACTTTTTGATCTCAATTTTGTCATATTCGGAATCCTCGGACAATTTCACGTAAGTTAGAAGTATTGGAGTTGTAAATTTCGTCGTAGAGGGCTCATATTTGGCATGAGTTCATCTCATGTATAGACAAACAAACGCTGAAAGTTTCATCCAAATCGGAGCACCTCGATACGACCTCTAGAACAAACCGAGCAATATTTACAAATACTGCCTCTTAAGTGGATGAGCAGACGGAAATAACTTTGGAAAAACATTTTTTTTTGATATTTGAAAATACTAACCAATAACATTTTATTTTATTTATAACAAGATTTCGTCAGCTGTGTGCTATCTTGTGACAACGACCATTTAGTACTATTCATGAAAATCAATTTTTAAAGTTTGATGATAAATATTTTCAAAACTATAGATGGTAGAGCCAAACTTTTTGAAGCAATCGGTTCGTATACTATCGCTTAACAGACGCTCCAAGTTTCAACTAATTTGGTTAAACCAGTTAAAAGATACAGTAAATTATGTAATCAAAAATCTGAAAAGCACGTGTCACAAGTGTGTTTCGAAAGAAAATTTGTACTACGTGTCACAAGTGTGCACAGAATTCCCATACAAACTAAAATAGACTTAAATCAATAGTTTAACCGACTTAATCAGTATATTTTCAAAAACAAAAAATTGCATTGTCTTTAGAAAATGTGTATCAACATAAATTTGTGAAAAACAAGAAAAGTTTTCCACATTTTCAACATGTATGACGTGTCACAAGTGTGCACGATCATTTTGATGATAAATTGGTCTATGTCACAAGTGTGTATTGCGATATCCGGGAAACGGAAGCGAGTTTCCAAAATCGGGTTAAAGCATCTTGTAGTGTTTGTTAAGTTTAGCAAAACGTCATCATTAACTCATTTTCGACCAAAATGGTCTATGTCACAAGATAGCACACAGCTGACGATTTGTTATTCGCCGTTATGTTTTTTTTTGTTATTGGATTGTTATTGTAATAACAGACTAATAACATTTTTAGTTATTCTTCGAACAAATCTTTGTTATTATTTTTTGTTATTATAACAACTAATCCGATCATCCCAATAACAGTTTGAGGTATTCTTCCATAACAAAAAATGTTATTCCAAAGTTGTTTTGGCTTTCAACCAATATCAGACCAATAACAAATTTTGTTATGATAACATAAACTGTTATTAAACTCTAATGCAAAAAAATATTTTTCAAGAAGATTCCATAACACTTTTTGTTATTTTAACGGCATAAATTTTGTTATTATAGTCTGCCTGGAATAAACTTTCAAAAATATTTGGAACGGTCTTATTATATTTTATTTGTTTATTCTGACATGAATTTCTTAAACATGTATTGTTTGGTGTATTATGTTTTGTGAAAAAACAAGATTCTTTAATTAAAAAACTTGCGCAATTATTTAGACTAAACATTTCGTTGAAAAAGTTTCTGCAACTATTTGGAAAACGTTGTAAATCGAGTATTTTTGCATTTTTAATCAAATGAAACATTTATAAGCTTTTTACAAATTTAAAAAAATCATGAGTATTGGTATTTTGTAATTTTTGATACAAGCACAACGGTTTTAATTTGTGTGTGAAATAAAGTGATTTTACTTTTTTTGCTGTTAATTATTCTTAGGAATCGGCAAGGGAATCTGAAGTTGAACAATTTGTTTAAGTTTTCAACAAAAAATATTGTACTAGTTAAAAGTGCTCTTTTGCATTCAAACATATTACAGAATTGATTAGCAATTTCGAAAGAAACTACATTCCAATTAGTGGGTCTGAATGCGATCTTCAAACTTATTCGAAAAAGCGAGACTTGAGTTAACGAATTGTCTCTGTAATAAAATTATTTGAAGCTATTTTCAAAGTGTCATAAAAAAAAGTCAAAGGATCAGAATTTTGTTATAACTGCAATTTTGTGATCGTTTTTGGTCGGCTTTTATGCAACTGAGTGAATTGTAATTCAAACACCAGCAAACTTGTGAGTCACTTAACGTGACCTAATAATATAGCTAACTTTCAAAAAAATCATATGACACTTTTCAGACTCAATAATTTAAAGCTCTGCATAGATTGGGATAATCGAATTACGAAACAAAATATCTTTTTTCTTGTTTCTAAAGTTAGTTCAAAGACCCCAAATTAGTAACCTCATCAAGCTTTAGTATTTTTTGAATTAAATATATTTTATTGATCTTTTTATAATAATAATAATTACATTTGATTTACATAATAAGTGGTCAGCTGTTGCTCTTCAGCTTTAGTTTGCTTTTCGTGATTTTAACACTGTTCATTTTCATAACTTTAAAAGTATTTGATTTATCATTTTTGTAACACTAGGTACAATGAGGAAAAAAATGTTAAGAAAACAAAACCGAACCTAAATGTAACTTAAAACTTACATTTTTCCTTAAGTGTTTAACTTCAATAACACTCAACCCGGTGGTTGGTCAGTTTTTCGTTTGACACTTATTTAGTTTGTACCCCGTTGGTTGGTCAAAGTCAAACTAAAAAGAGAGTAATCTACGTGCGCATGTATTGCGTGTACGTACACGAAAAAAGGTGAGGTTAAATTTTGTCCGGCCAGCAAAATCTAATGGTGCGCTAGTGTGTGTACGCGAAACGTCATAAAGCTCTAGTGACGAACTGTAACTTTTTACATGGCGCTCACGCACACTATCAAAACAAACGTTTGGTAGTGTGTGTGAACTCCGTGTAAAAGGGGTGTCAAACTAAAAAATGACCCCGTTCGTTTGACAACAGTTGGTGTGAAACCATCGGGGTTTGAGTGTACACAGTTTTCTTTTGTTTTCAACTGTTAAAACAATCAGACAGGAAATATCAAAGTTATTTGTATGCAAAATCTTGCTTAGTGCTGCGGATAAAAACAAAATCGATCTCTAAATACCTGAAACCCCAAACTTGATTTCCTGGTACACATAAACATCACCAAAATATCAACGATTTAGCTGAAATTTAGCTAAAAATAGATTTATCAACGCTATTCTTAGCTCTTCAGGTGGGAAGGGCTATAAACCGCCGATTAAATCCTTTAAAAACTTGAATTTCAAATTTGAACAAGCCCCCGTTTTGGGCTGAAACGGAACTGATTAACGATTCAAACGCGTGTGGCACTTAAAACTCCCGCCAAAATTCATTAATTGATTCTTCGCTCACTTGGAATCGCAATTTAGCATGGGCTTTACCATTCTTTGTTTTTTTTTTTGAGATAAAAATGACATCAGATAACCCATTGACGTCAAACACTATAATGCTATTTTTGGAAAATCCAGTTTGATTTATGAAGTCATTCGAACAAAAGTGGAGTTTTTGTCAAAGGGCTAGTAAAACACGACGATGATCTTTTTACGACGCATTGATTTTACGACTTTTGGCACTCGATATGATACATTCAAATTTATTCGAAGATTTATAGCATAAACCTTTTTTACGATGTTTAAGGTACATCATTAAGGTTCAGGAAAAGATCATAAAACCCACTGATTTGCATCGTGCACTAATTTCTTATGTGTTGCTACTGTTGACAAGCTTAACTGTGGTGTAAATTCGTGAGTCAAAATTAATCAAGTTTTTTTTGTGGTTGACTAAGCTTTGATCGTCAACTTTAATTAAAACCACGCTGACAGGCTTATCAACTGTGCCACGCTTGCCTACAAACGACATAAACAAAGCATTATCGATGGGAGCTGAACCCCTCTAGACTAGTCTAGACCCGAGGAACTGGTTTTTGGCTTCCGAGCGATGATCATTTTTCGGAAATCCTCCGTCGCCATCGTCGTTGTCATCGCGGGAGGATGGCCTTCAGAGTTTTGCGCTGAATGTCGTACAATTTTGGGACTAATGTTATTTATATTTATAGAATCGGAGAGCCCACCTTCGGGGGATGTTTTGAAAGTGAAATAAGACGTATGTGACGATTTCACAACAAACCAGAATGAAAATGGTGGATTTCTTTGCCTCGAGCGTGACCGTTGGGCAAGGTCCAACGATTCTCGAATTCCTAGGTTTTAGAACCGTTGTCTCACAGCTCAAACTCCTTGTCTGACAAAAAATATAAGTGGAGCCATAGTAGCGATACATAGTGCGACGTCATTTGATCGCAGTGTTCTTTAGCTAGTGATTAGAGAAACACGAGGTGCCGCAATCAACGGGGGCTGGTTTGCCTTGGCAAGGATTGTGTGCTTGTGAGGTTCTAGATTCTTTGCTCTGATTGACCCTTGGCAGAGCTGATGTCGGACTGTATATATCATACGTAAAATAAAATAAAAATCTATTTGAAAAATCTTTTGAATTAAACTAAATAACACATTTTTAATGAATCAACGGCTTTGAAATAATTGTAATTGTAATTATATCCTGAAACCAGGAAAATTTACACATATTTTAAACACTACAAATTTCTGCAAATTAGGTGGTACCGTAAAACGAGGTGACTTTGATAGCCGGGGTGACTTTGATAGGTTTGCGATTTTTCCGCAAAATGAAGAGTACAATTAAAATACGTAAGGAATGGTTTAGAAACATACTGACCGTGGTAGAGAAGTGTTCAAAGTACCTCAAGAAGAACTTTTCATAAAATTTTGACAGGTTTAACGGTGCACATCAACCAGAGCTTTTGCACCCAGATTTTTGTTACAAGTTAACTATAGTTAAGAAAATGTTGATGATAGTCATTATTTTAAACGTCTCAAAGTGTCATGATTTTCTCAATAAACATGATTTTTAATCGGGAAACGGAATGCAATTTCGGATTCTTTGGACAATTTACCACTAGGAGAAGGTTAAAAAAGTTTGTAAATAATAGATAAAATATGTGTTTTTGAAACACAATTTAAAAAAATCTCCAAATTTATAGGCAATTTCAGTTGAACAAATTTCATGTAAAATGTGAAAACTTGTGATTCGTGCTTCGAATTCAGTATAAAATGCAATATAAATCGATAATTTTATAAACAAAACTAGTTTTAACAAAATTCAGGCGAAATTCCGACTTTTTAACAATTTTACCTAAAATTTATATGTATTTTGCCTAAAAGCTTATATACTTAGTTAACTAAATATAAACATTGATTTTTTTTCTTAAAAACTATAACATCTAGTTTAGTGATGTTACATTTAGCGTACAAATAAAGTTTGAACATCTTAAATATGATTTTAACAAGAAAAACTATGACTATCAAAGTCACCCCGGAATTATAACTAAGAATTTTTAACGTAACTATTTTTCTAAACACTATTGAAACAACTTTTTTTTTCCGAAATAGTGCATGGACTTTGTGTGGCCTACCCCAGTACATGTTTTAAAAATATTAATCTTGAGAAAAACCTTACCTGTTGGAAAATATTCTAAAAACATATTGAAATCCTATCAAAGTCACCCCGGTTTACGGTATATAGATTTTTAGATATATAAATTTTCGAAATCCACATGGTGCTAACGGTTCGTGTTCCAAGTAACAACTTTGTGATTTGTCATCTCTGTAGAATTTGAGTAAATTGAAAATATCGCCCTTCAAAACCAAATCAAAATTACAATTTTCTGAAGCATTGAGAGGCGGTGTTACAAATTCTTTTAAATTCTTCAGAGTGGACAATTCGCAGTATTTAGAAAAGTTTTCAGGAATACGAACCATGGGCTCATGAAGTTTTCACTGCATTTATTTCGTTGATTAAGCAATACTTGTGTGAAGTAACTATCCTAAGCTGAGATGTGGACTACCTTTAAACAGCTGATTAATTAAAAGTTGGGAACAGAGCTTGAGGGCGTTTGAAGAATCGAGTAACTCTACTGAAGGAAAAAAGTTAATTCAAACTTCGAAATAGCTAATTCCTGAGGTGTTAAAAAAATCAAAAACGAGTTATGATCCAAAAATTGAATTTATTTTTTTACTTTTGAGCTAAAAAAAACAAAAGCAAAATAAAATACAAGGTTTTTAATTTCATAAAAATCCTGATTTTTTAAAAGCTCTTTCAAGTTTTTCCCAAAAATTCAGCCGGTATAAAAAATATTCTATTGCTAAAAAATATTTAAAATGTTCATAGAAAAAAACTACAATCTATGGTAAATAGAGGGCAAAGATTCTCGATATTTTCAATTTCCCGGGAATCGAGACTTTAATTTTGCTATTTCCCGGGAATTCCCGGGACCCGGGAATTTTTGCATGCGTTCAAAATTACTGATCCTGGCTGATAATTTAAAAGAAAAGTGATACATGTCATGGGATGATTTCATTTGAAATGATCAGGACAGCCTGCTTGTTTACAAATCTACATTGACCCATTTACATTGTTTTGCTTGAATTACAAGTGAATGGAGACATTGAAATTTACTGCCATGTTTGCATAAATGTCCCATAGGCGAATACAGCAAGCTGAGAAAAACGCATTTGCAATTTGTCGCACATATCATTTTCGCGAAAAAACTGGATTTCCCCCTGATGTCTTCAACAAAGTACTGAAAATTGCAGGTTTTTTTCTGAAAGATCACACGATTTTGAACCAATCTGCATAAATAACTCAAAAGTGATGAAAATGCATATGTTACATATATGCGATCAGGGGCAGTTTAGTCATAATTATTCGATTAGATTTAGTAATCATATCGTTAAGTTATGCTATTCTTTCTACACATTCAATTCAATTCAATTCAGTTTTATTGGTGAATAATCAAATTACAATGTGTTAGTTTTGAGTACATTACAGAGTTTTTGAGTTCATTTCAGCTGTGTATTGCATCGAAATTCATTTTTGAGCAATTAAAAGTGTATAATAAAAGTATAATGTTTCTTTCTACACATTCACAAGATCATTTCTAGAGCTTTTTGGAACGCATAACTGTACTGTTTTATTTTTTACACTCCTTCATGCTCACTACATGATTTTTCCTATGTTTAAAAATCTGTTTGTTTCCGGGTTTCTCGTCAAGTTTCTCGTAGTAGACATAGACAAGTCAAAAGATGTTTTTCCCATTGTTGAAAAAAATCTAAAATGTTTATTACTCTCCAAGATGATTATCACAGACCCTGTAAAACTGTAAATATTCAGTAAATTTACAGAAGCTACAATAATTAAAATCGTCACAATTGGCTGACAAATAACTTTATAATAAATAAAATGCAATATTTTTTTTCCTCAATAATAATTAAATTTTGGTGCCAATGCAAAACATAAATTCATGCTTACTTTTTTAAAAGGTTTTATGAATATTGGAAACGCATGGTGCATTGGTTGTTTTGAAAAATTATCTAGAATTGACTAATGGCCATCAAAATAGGAGATTACCTTGAAGTAGAGCGGTTAACTTACTTAAGCTATTTTTTAATGCCTTGAATGTATCTGCAACCTTTTTTTAACAAAAATCTGGACTCACCATTTTAGTGGTCGTGTTATCAAAACAATTATTTCATTTTTCCAGTTTAATTTTAATCTATCAGAATTAGCAAATTACATAAGCATTAATACAATCAAACTTTAATATGTCTTTATATTTTTTTTGGCTTTATATTATTTTGCTTGAATATTTGTAAGTATTCCCGGGAATCGAGAGATTCAAAAATAGCCGATTTCCCGGGAATTTCCGCTCGTCACCCTCCAAATGTAAACAATGTAGAATACATTGTATAACTTTTGATTTTGGATTTTTGATCAAATAGTGTACTTTAGTGTATTCCTGACCTGAAGTGATCCTAAAAATGTGCTTTAACTAATTTAAAAAAATCATTGTGCAAATTGCTTAACTTGATTTGGTATTGTTGTTTTACATCAACAACAAAACAAAAAATTGATATATCAAAAATGTGTACGTTACATAGCTATTGAACTCAATGAAATCGATAGAGAACGCAAAAAATTAATATCACTTC
>NC_068939.1:130071156-130092531 GCF_016801865.2 Culex pipiens pallens
CACGCAACCGAGATCGGCGGAAATTCGTGCGAAATCCCGCTCAAACCGAGAAGAAAATCCTTCCGCGCACGGACAGGTGAGAAATCCCCCACGATGCTTGTGAGGGAAAACCGCATGAATTATTTCAAGCTTTCAAACACGAAAAAACTCACACAACGAAACCATTTTTTACTTGTATTGGTGTTCACCCAGCTGCGGTTAACGTGGATGTATTGGTGAACTTTTTTTTTAATACGCTTGTATGTGTGTGTTACAAGAAGTTTTTTCTTCTTATTCTTGTTCTTTTTTATTTGGGAATAAAAGCAGGTTGATTTTGCAATTTACTTTTTTATTCAAGAAACTCACAAAACACCTCACGAAATCACAATAAACATCACTACTGGCAGTCTACTGTATTCATTTACAGATCGTTGGGTGCACCTCTCCGATGTTGCCCGAAACAGATTGCTCCCGCGATTCTGCCATCTGCACTCCACGAACCGTTGATGTTCCGAACCGGCATTCCTCGATTGCGTGTTCCGACACGAACAGCATTCCGATAAGGTTTCCAGATGAGCAACCGTTTCTGCAAACAAAAAACAAAAACAAGAACCCTCCATCAATTCTCTGACCGATTTTTCCATTCTCAGAAGTTCGACTCTTTTTAACTCAAACGATAATGTTTGCTTACCTGCTTGACAGTACATATTTAAAGATGAAAAGCATTTAAACTAAATATTTTTTTAAATTAAGTTGCTTTCTGTCGTCAAAAGACCGCCGACAAAATCACACGAGCAAATCGACTGACTGACTTGACGTGTCGTCAGCAGCGGGAGCTGCAAGTGTGTAAGTTTTGACAAGGGGCAGTCCCTAAACCACGGTTATTGTCATGTTACATATGGGTCACCCCTAAACTACCTAGAAACATTTTTATTGCTAAACTTTTTTTTTTGAAAGATTATGAAATAAACACAGTTTTTTAAATATGATTAAAAACCAATTGAACTTTAAAAATGTTTAATATTTTACGAAACACAAATAAAAAAAGATTGGTTTCAGGAAAAGTTTTGTCCGTGGTTTTGTCTCATAATTGTTTTTAATCATTAATTATAATTAAATTAATCATGTAAAATTGTAAAATTGTAAAATTGTAAAATTGTAAAATTGTAAAATTGTAAAATTGTAAAATTGTAAAATTGTAAAATTGTAAAATTGTAAAATTGTAAAATTGTAAAATTGTAAAATTGTCAAATTGTCAAATTGTAAAATTGTCAAATTGTCAAATTGTCAAATTGTCAAATTGTCAAATTGTCAAATTGTAAAATTGTCAAATTGTCCAATTGTCAAATTGTCACATTGTCAAATTGTCAAATTGTCAAATTGTTAAAATGTAAAAATGTCAAAATGTCAAAAAGTCAAAATGTCAAAATGTCAAAAAGTCAAAATGTCAAAATGTCAAAATGTCAAAATGTCAAAATGTCAAAATGTCAAAATGTCAAAATGTCAAAATGTCAAAATGTCAAAATGTCAAAATGTCAAAGTGTCAAAATGTCAAAATGTCAAAATGTCAAAATGTCAAAATGTCAAAATGTCAAAATGTCAAAATGTCAAAATGTCAAAATGTCAAAATGTCAAAATGTCAAAATGTCAAAATGTCAAAATGTCAAAATGTCAAAATGTCAAAATGTCAAAATGTCAAAATGTCAAAATGTCAAAATGTCAAAATGTCAAAATGTCAAAATGTCAAAATGTCAAAATGTCAAAATGTCAAAATGTCAAAATGTCAAAATGTCAAAATGTCAAAATGTCAAAATGTCAAAATGTCAAAATGTCAAAATGTCAAAATGTCAAAATGTCAAAATGTCAAAATGTCAAAATGTCAAAATGTCAAAATGTCAAAATGTCAAAATGTCAAAAAGTCAAAATGTCAAAATGTCAAAATGTCAAAATGTCAAAATGTCAAAATGTCAAAATGTCAAAATGTCAAAATGTCAAAATGTCAAAATGTCAAAATGTCAAAATGTCAAAATGTCAAAATGTCAAAATGTCAAAATGTCAAAATGTCAAAATGTCAAAATGTCAAAATGTCAAAATGTCAAAATGTCAAAATGTCAAAATGTCAAAATGTCAAAATGTCAAAATGTCAAAATGTCAAAATGTCAAAATGTCAAAATGTCAAAATGTCAAAATGTCAAAATGTCAAAATGTCAAAATGTCAAAATGTCAAAATGTCAAAATGTCAAAATGTCAAAATGTCAAAATGTCAAAATGTCAAATGTCAAAATGTCAAAATGTCAAAATGTTAAAATGTCAAAATGTCAAAATGTCAAAATGTCAAAATGTCAAAATGTCAAAATGTCAAAATGTCAAAATGTCAAAATGTCAAAATGTCAAAATGTCAAAATGTCAAAATGTCAAAATGTCAAAATGTCAAAATGTCAAAATGTCAAAATGTCAAAATGTCAAAATGTCAAAATGTCAAAATGTCAAAATGTCAAAATGTCAAAATGTCAAAATGTCAAAATGTCAAAATGTCAAAATGTCAAAATGTCAAAATGTCAAAATGTCAAATTGCCAAATTGTCAAATTGTCAAATTGTCAAATTGTCAAATTGTCAAATTGTCAAATTGTCAAATTGTCAAATTGTCAAATTGTCAAATTGTCAAATTGTCAAATTGTCAAATTGTCAAATTGTCAAATTGTCAAATTGTCAAATTGTCAAATTGTCAAATTGTCAAATTGTCAAATTGTCAAATTGTCAAATTGTCAAATTGTCAAATTGTCAAATTGTCAAATTGTCAAATTGTCAAATTGTCAAATTGTCAAATTGTCAAATTGTCAAATTGTCAAATTGTCAAATTGTCAAATTGTCAAATTGTCAAATTGTCAAATTGTCAAATTGTCAAATTGTCAAATTGTCAAATTGTCAAATTGTCAAATTGTCAAATTGTCAAATTGTCAAATTGTCAAATTGTCAAATTGTCAAATTGTCAAATTGTCAAATTGTCAAATTGTCAAATTGTCAAATTGTCAAATTGTCAAATTGTCAAATTGTCAAAATGTCGAAATGTCAAAATGTCACAATGTCACAATGTCAAAATGTCAAAATGTCAAAATGTCAAAATGTCAAAATGTCAAAATGTCAAAATGTCACAATGTCACAATGTCAAAATGTCAAAATGTCACAATGTCAAAATGTCAAAATGTCAAAATGTCAAAATGTCAAAATGTCAAAATGTCAAAATGTCAAAATGTCAAAATGTCAAAATGTCAAAATGTCAAAATGTCAAAATGTCAAAATGTCAAAATGTCAAATTGTCAAATTCACATGTCCAAATGTCAAAATGTCAAATTGTCAAATTCACATGTCCAAATGACCAATTAACAATAAAACAATTTTTTTTTCTTCTGTTCAAGTCATGTCACTCCTGCACCACACTGCTAAGTGAATTTGTGCTGATCGGCGATACAAAATAAGCACGCATACTTGTGCACAGCACTGACGTGTGAGATACAGCTGCGCGTCGTGTGTTTACGTTCTTGGTCAATGAATTTGAAATATTTCGACACATTCCTGTGATGGTATGCGTGAATTTTCGAGACAGTTCAATTCGGGAGGGATTTCCACACGATTTCAGCGTTGTCCCACACAAATCAAATTGGGAGGGCCTCTCTCACGGATTTCTCGTTTGCGTGCAGAAATGATAATCATTGAAATGAATTAAGGACAAATAACGGTAGCCTTTTTCGCCATGATTTTCATGTACTAAAATTTCACCTTAAGTATTAAGTGATTTTGAATTTTTAAATCCAAGGTGGCTGCCAAAATGGCCGGGATGAAATATTGAAAAATGCATTTTTTTATTCAATAGGTATCAACCATTCAAATTTGACTAAAATGGGGTTGCAGAACTCTTGTTTGATTATAAAAGTTAGGAGATATAAAAAACACGAAAAAAAAGTTATTTGTTAATTATTCAATTATCCAAAGTCTCATACAAACCATCGAATATTCAAACTTTCGGATAAGGCTTCGGATAATCGATTCTGGACTGTACTGCCCATAATTGAAAAACGGCTATTATCCACTTTTGACAAAATTGAGATTTTTGCTCTAGGTGGTAGAAGATGTTCAAACGCATCTTCCAATACTTGAATTTCACTAAAATATTGTTTCATTTTTTCTGCCAATGTGGAAAACCAAACGGCTAATATCTCAATCCCCTTTTAAATTGCCGTGGCGAAGATTTGGTGACGAACACTAAAACGCGTTTTTCTATGAATACCTGATTTAGCATAAAAGCCTAAATACAAGTTACCAATAATCCAATAAAGCAACAAATTACAAATTAAAATAAGGCCATGCCTAAGAAATTAACAATTATCGCAAGTAACTTCTGTCAATTAATTATCTCTGTCGCGTTTTAACCACGTTAAACACTTGTCGATGGCACCCGAAGAACGTGGCAAAACTTTTTTGTTCATTATTTGTTGATGGTTCTGAGTCCCGGATACTACTCAAATCTTTGTGCACGTAAAGCCAAAGATCCCCGCAATTAGTGTCGAGATTACTTGACCTGGCCGCCGCCACCGCCGTAGGTTCTGAGCTGGATGGCGGGAAGTTAAAAGTATTGCCAATGAATTATACTAGCAAAACAAAGCAAGCTTATGAGCTCAACTCGTTTGTTCATCATGAATAATGATGTGCGGCCACATCAGGTGGCTTAGGGTGACATCAGTTGCGGAAAATCAATTTAGTTCGAAAACAAACCGAATTATGAACCTTCAATATTTTTTATATGGTGGCTTTGAAAATCGTTTGTTGTTTCCGTTTGATAATGATCGAAATAATTTAAAATGAGTCCAAGCGTACTTTTATTTGCATAGAAATTTAGAATACTAATGAAAAATTAAATGGTGTACCTCTTTTATTTCTGGGTCATTTTGAGTCATAGCCTTCGACAATTTTGGCGACGGCCTTATCATATGAATCGCAAGATTGTAAGAAAAGTTGTGCCAACGCACAGTGGGCGAAATGGAACCCAAAATCGGACTTAATTGAACAGGGCTAGTTCCCTTGTATGAAAAATAGTGTTTCTTTTGTAAAAAAATCCGGGAAATCGATTGGTGATGGTTTCATCCAACGTACGAAACGGCAAAGGGTCAATTTTGCCCCAATTCCTCTTTTTTTTACATTTTTTCATAAAAATCGGTCTGTATTTAGAGCGGAGGCTTCATGCGGCCATCCAAAATGCACTTAACTTATGTGAAAATGTCCCAGGAGTTCAGTAAAAATAACCACTTGCACCGCAAAAATCATCTAGGGTCCATTAAACCCCAATTCCTCTATAAAAGCATTTTTGGCCGTTTTCAAATGTTAGGTCAGATTTTAACAATCTGAAATATTTTTATCGTAAAGATCAGACAATTTTACATAAGAATGACGATTTGCACTTGATAGTTAGACACATTTATGTTGATAAAAATAAAAAAATATGTAAAAGGCAGTTTATTCTGCGTTTGGGAAAATTGGCCCAAAACTGATTCTTCAATCTTTTTATTTAGTTTAATTTCTATATCAACATAAATGTATCAAACTATCAAGTGCAAATCGTCATTCTTATGTAAAATTGTCTGATCTTTACGATAAATATATTTTTAGATTTTTAAACCAGACCTAACATTTGAAAACGGCCAAAAATGCTTTTATAGCGGAATTGGGGTTAAATGGACCCTAGATGATTTTCGCTCTAAATACAGACCGATTTTTATGAAAAAATGTAAAAAAATGGGGAATTGGGGCAAAATTGACCCTTTGATGAAACCATCACCAATCGATTCCCCGGTTTTTTTACAATAGAAACACTATTTTTCATACCAGGGAACCAGCCGCGTTCAATTTAGTCCGATTTTGGGTTCCATTTCGCCCACTGTGCAACGGTTAGTAAGTTTGGAAAAGGATTTCGTGCGAATGAAACAGAGCAAAACGCCTGAGTTAGTAAGGCACGGTGAACTGTTGGGTCAAACTTAAGCTCAAAACTCAAAGCCTACGACATGAGGAATAATTCATAAACCGCCGGAATCAACGTAAGTCTGTTGCTAGTGGCGAGGTCCAATGAAAGAAAATTTGTCAAACAGTTTTGAAGGTTAAAAATCTTGCGTCACCCTGATGACACATTAATCTTCAGCCAAGTATCATTGAAGACCAGAGCGTGTTAAATGCACATTGAATTGAAGATATCACGGACGTGTGTGACATCAAAAAGTTGAAGAAAAAATCATCATCAGACATGCTTACATGTTACAAGACATACACTGTGAGACTCTCGTTTTTTCAACGGTGGACCAAAAATGTGCGGCACCTGTTTGTG
Source organism: Culex pipiens pallens (assembly GCF_016801865.2). Taxonomy (NCBI): domain Eukaryota; kingdom Metazoa; phylum Arthropoda; class Insecta; order Diptera; family Culicidae; genus Culex; species Culex pipiens. The sequence goes on from NC_068939.1 coordinate 130,077,507, forward strand.
CTGGGCGCCGTGACGAATGTAAACAAATTAAAAACCGATCAAGCCTAAACACGTCGCACGTTGCGTCAAATAAGATCGCGACAAGTGAGTGGAATTGTCGCGCAGGTAAATTCCACTCCTACCGATATTTTCTCTCTAAGCATAAAAAGCACAATAACACGACCACAGCTATGCCAGCCAACCTTCAACTGGCGATGACGTCGATAGCGCTGCAGCTGACTGAGTTCCCGCGGCATGATCGCGATCAGAGTTTCCTCTCCAAAGCTGTAAAGTAATACAGTATACAAGTTCTTTGATACAGTCGTTATTGTGAGAAGGTGGCGCCGATGGCAGAGGTTCAGTGCTGCTGGAATTTGTAAAGTTACGTTCACTTTAGCGTTGTAAATTCGAAATTTAAAAGCGTTACAATATCTATCTTGGCCTGGAGAGGCAATTATTGCTTAAGCAGTTAGTAGTTCTAAAGTTCTTACCATTACAATCTATTAGAGGGTGACGATTCTCGAAATTCTCTACTTTCCAGGAATAATCGAGAGTTGATTTTTGCTAATTCCCGGTATTCCAGCAACCCTAGTATTTAAGGTAATCAAAATATATGCTTTAGAATTCCAAACTTAACACGTGCTTATCTGCCCATGATCACATAAATGTCCCATATGCAAAAACAGCAAGCTGAGAAAAACGCAAGGCAAGTTTGTCCCACACATAAGGCTACGTGTTAAGTTTTGACGAAAAAACTGGATTTCCTCCCGATTTCTAGAACAAAGTACTGGATGTTATAGGCTCTTTAGAAAGAGCACACGATTTTGAACCAAACTGCATCAATAACTCAAAAGTGATGAAAATGCATATGGGACATTTATGCGATCATGGGCAGTTATCCAGAATCAATATGTTTGAATCATTTCAATAATTATATTTATCGCTGTTTTTATTTATCGGACATTGATTTTTTAAATCTCTTAAATAAAAGATAGTTTTCCACAAAGTCTTAATTGTGGTTTGGTTGAGCGTTTTAGCAGAATGCATTACTAGTCGAGAACAGAACACTGATGAAGTCTGCAAGTAGTAGACGAAATACGTATCTGTCAAGATATTAAAAATATATAGCGGAATTAAAAGGAACAACTCGTCTCTTTGTATTCAAAGTCTTAATTTCTAACCTCCAATGAAATGCTGTGAGTTTTTGCACGAGTATGTACTTAATATAAGTGTATACACGGTGATCTGTTGACTTATTGGTGATGAGTGTAAATATTATTGTGCCTAAAAATGTTGTAACAGGTGAATAAAGTTTTTTTAGTAGTGTCCTTGAAGCTGTTGTCATATTCAGGTAGTAAATCCTTAGTTGTTTCAACAGATGGTTCATCTGGATCTCACTAGTTTTAACCGTCAATAATATAACTATTTGAAGCTAATGCTTTTGATCGTTTTTGATCTACAATTCCGTGGATGTTGCAAGGTATAAAAAAAAAACAAAGGGTCATTCTATCTCTATCGTATCGGAACTTGGGAAGACTCGTGTGTCGTGTATAACTTAGCATAAGGGTGATTCTTTACCAACTCACACGAATTCGGGAAAAGTTGCCAAAAAAAGCCCCACTTCAATTTGCGTGAAACGTTGTTCATATCGGTAACTTTTGTCCCTGATCACGAATCCGAGGTCCGTTTTTTGATATCTCGTGACGGAAGGGCAGTACGACAGTATTGTTTTTCAATAATTTGCATCCTAAAAGGTGATGCGATGGAAATTTGGTGTCAAAGGGACTTTTATGTAAAATTGGACGCCCGATTTGATGGCGTACTCAAAATTCCAAAAAAAACGTATTTTTCATCGAAAAAACACTACAAAAGTTATAAAAACTTAATGTTAAAAACTTAATGTACTTTAATGTACTTTTCGAATCTACATTAACCCAGAAGCGTATTTGTTTCATTTAAAACAAAAAAAATCATTTTGGAATTTGGTGTTTTTTTTAATTTGTAGGGTTATTCCTTAGAGTGTAACAATGTTCTACAAAGTTGTAGAGCAGACAAAATATTTTTTCGTAAAATCACTATAATTCGTGATAGTTACAAGCAAACCCCTTATGTTAAGATATCAAAAATTTTGTAATTGTCTGCTCTACAACTTTGCAGAACATTGTTACACTCCAAAAGATAACCCTGCAAAATTTAAAAAAAACACCAAATTTTAAAATGAAAAATTTTGTTCCAGGTGAAAAAAACCCTTCTGGGCTAGTGTAGATTCGAAAAATACATTGAATTTCTTCTTTTAAATTTTTACAGTTGAGTAACGGGAAATGACAGAGTTTTCAAAACTTTGTTGCTTTTTTTTCAATAAAAAAAAAAAGTTTTTTCGAAATTTTTAAGTGCGCTATCAAATCGGGGGTCCAATTTTATATAAAAGTCTCTTTGACACCAAATTTCCATCTCATCACCATTTCAGGCTGCAAATTATTGAAAAACATGTATTTTTTCGCATGTTAAAAAATGCAAGGGGTCGTACCGCCCCGCCGTCACGAAATATTAAAAAACGGACCTCGGATACGTGATCAGGGACATAAGTTACCCCTTAACACAAAGCAAATCGATAATTGCACATAATGATTCGCTTTTACCTTCATGTGAAAGCTTTTCTTGTGATCTTTCGCTTTAATTTTCCACGTTTTATATCAAGTTTTTAAAGAAAAACATTGACCCATGAAATCCACAAATTCGGAACACTTTTTTCTTACGGATGTAAAGAGTCGTGTGGTGTTCGTCGGGGGGATCAGTGTGTGATGTCGCGCGCGAGAATCCGCGAGAAAGTGGTGGAAGATTCTGGAATCATAGAAAATGGGATTCGCGTTGTCGTGCACGGAGAAAAAAGAGTTCCCAAAATCGTGAACAAGCGTTCATGAAAATGGGAACCACGAACAAAGTGTTCAAATTTCATGGTACGTTTTTCAAAATCGTACCATGGGATTTGAACACTTTGTTCGAGGTTCCCATTTTCATGAACGCTTGTTCACGATTTTGGGAACTCTTTTTTCTCCGTGTGTGTATGTTGAATTTCTGCAGTTGAGTCGGTTGCTCGCGTTTCGGACGGGGTAAATTTGTGGTGAAGTTTGCTGTGATTAAATCGTGCGCGAAAAATTCAACGAAGTTTTTAGAATTGATTGAAACAGTTGTGGTATATGAACACTATTTGAGGTTTACACTAGGGTTTACATGACACGAATAACACGTAAATCTAAGTTCATTTAGTTTTGGAAGCCCATCCCATAGCATCGTTGCTCGGATGGCACGCCGGCGGTAAGAAGTAAAAAAATACGCGATTGAAGAATTGATAAGTCGTAACGTCGTAGCTCGGAAGGCAACGATTATGTTTCACTTTCTGATCATATCATCTACCAAGATGAATCCTGACCTTCCCTTTCCTTCCCCTACTAACACAAATCCCCCACTTCCCGTGATGCCTGAAGAAGATGCTGTGGATTCAACGGTATCACGCGGTGTTAACAGGTATAGAGCAACAAACTCTGTGTCTGATGAGTCTGCAACTTCAAATATCGGACTAACATTCCTACCTTTGTTGAATTGCATCTCCTTGTGGGGGCGCCGGTATTGACTAAAAGCAGAGATCCCCGCATAAAGATTTCTGATGAACTTACAGTAAATTTTAACGTTACAAAACGATAAAATATATTGTCATTTTGACAGTGTTTTAACAGTAGACAGCATCGTTTTTTAAGATAATTTGCGTCGTATTTTGGGATTTTACCATAAAAAAGGGGGGTTGTTATGCACCGGTACCATAAAAATTTCGAAATTTTTCCATACATTTTTTTACCAAATACGACGCATTTTACTGTTAATCTAATGTTGCATTTTTCATCCAAAAACTCGTCCTGACTATAGAAATCATCATACATTAATAATAAAAACAGCAAGCATTACAATGCATTGCACAGTCAATTTACAGTTCTTCATGGTTTTTTATCTAGTAAATGATGCGGTAAAAACTATATGCGGACAATAAAACTAATAAGCATTACAATGAATTACACAGTAAAATTATAATTCTTTATGGTTTATTCCCCACTAAATACTACTGTGAAAACTATTTTCGGACATTAAAATAAATAGTAAATAAAGTAAATTTTACAGTAGTTTTATTGTTATTCATAGTATGTTATTTATATTCAACATTGAACCACTTTGTTTATTTGTTCATGAATTGTTAACGCCTTCTTCAGCTTTTTGCAAATCGCCAAAAGGAATCCTTCCACGACGTTTTCTTTCGCTTTCGATTCCGTTTGAAACCCTCGATCGAGACCGGTTCCTGTTCCCCCTCGGGTGGGTGATGCCGTGGTGTGTTCAGTCTGTCCGCCGGTACCTTTTGTCGACTGGAGACTCCGGATTGATTTGCTGGTATTAATAAATGAGAAGACAATTAAGTTAAGAAAAATCTTAATTTAAATAATCAAAATCTGGGGGATGAGACGAGAGAATGCGTAACGTGATTTTCGAATGAGCACAAGCGTGACTTTTTCTTTGCACTTGAATAATTTGTTTTGAAATCTTCTGTGCGCATTTTTTTCCAAGTTTTCGGAAGACAAATAACTGCGTCAGAAGTGGGTGAAGTTTTGCGAAGTCGGTTTGGAACAAAATGTAAGCAAGAGCTCTAAGAAGTACAGTGCCCATTTTGAGACAAAGTACAAGTCTTAATAAATAACGTTTTGTACTAGAAAAAGCGAATCGTGCCCACAATTCGGGCGGAATCAATTGTTGGAGACGACCTCCGGATGAGCACTGAAAAGGGAGAAATAGCCAGTAGGAAGTGGGTTCATTGGAGAAAGAATGGCTCTACGACGACTTTACTGGTAATGGTTATGGTGATTCGGAGAATAATTACAAAAGGTTCGCTATATCAAAAGAAAAAGAAAATCAACAAACCATATTTGGTTTTTACAATAATTTCCCTAATGAATGATTACAATACTTGCTGCTTCTGGCGAACAGTAAAATGGCTCCGCTTTGCAGTTCAAAACGGTTCCGCTTTTGAACCGCTCTATTCACCCCCCCAGATCAAAATTCTCAGATTTTATTCTGAGATTCTTAAATGCTTTTATTCAAGATATTTAAACAAAAACTTTGGTTATTAAATTTAAAATTTATTTAAGCCCTTTATTTTAAATTTCTCAAATTATCAAATCAAATGCAGACTGTATTTGAATTTTTGAACCCACAGTTTCTAATTTAATTTTTTATACCGTCGTTTTTTAATTTTGTATTTTCAGGATTTGGGAGTTTTGAAATTGTAGAATTTCAATTTGCTTTAAATTTTTAAATTTTCTTTTTTCAAGTTTTGAAAAAAAATATTTAAATGTATAATTTTCAAATGTTTAAATTGCTAAATTTCAAAATCTAAGATATCTTAACTTTTGAATTCTTCATTTCGTTGATCAAGCTTCCGTGTCCCGTAATCAAATAGCTCCGCACCGTTGCAAATGCCTCCTGTAAAAGAAAAAAAATAACAAAATAAACTTAAGAAAGTTACCCAAGCAGACCATTGTTTTTTTGCAAGCAGTTGACTTAGTCAAACTTTTCGACACCCTCAGCAAACGTCAAATCAGTACAAACTGGTGCCGAATCTCTTCCAGAAAAGATCCGGCAATAATTTTTATGGTTTGACGTTTGCGGAAAGAATCTTGAAAATTTAAACAAATCACTTAATGCATCAGACCATGACAAACATCTGCTGCTGCTGCAGGAGGGGTTCCGCCATCTCCAAATTTCATGAAACGCCTGATATTTACATCCCGGAGCTCTTCTGATTCGTTGACGATTGAGGATCCTGTAAAATAGAAAAAAAAGGTATTTCCTAAGAGGGCTATAAAAATGGGGCTGGATACACTTCAAACGACGACGACGGAACGTGTGAGCGGCATAAACAATCGGACGCGACTGGCAACTTCTTTCAAACCGTTTCGGAAGAAATTCCAAAACATAACCACACACAAACACTACAAACGTCGGCGATGACGATGCACAAATCTTGGACGCGATTGCCAACTTCTTTGGAACCGGAAGAAGTTCAAAAACACACGCACCCACACATGACCGACGACGGAATCTGGCACACATCCTGGACGTATCTGGCAACTTTTATCCAAACCGGTCCGGAAGGACGACGACAACAGAATCTGGCACAAATCCCGGACGCATCTGGTAACTTCTTCCAAACCGGTCCGGAAGAAGTACCAAAACACACGTACCTACTTCAAACGACGACGATGGCGACGGAATCTGCCCCAAATTGCGGACGCATTAATGTTCTTCACCGGTCCAAATACTCACCAAAAGTTGCTGACACTAATCTTCTTCTCCCTCCCGGATCAGTCACCCGGCAGATTTGACGCCGGGAGTTTGGTTTTTCACAAGCACACGCGATTTCATTTCGATTAAAACTTTTGAAACTGCGGCCAAACAAAACAGGATCGAACACGCATCGCGAGTGAAAAAATTTGACAGCTTGCTCAACCCGCTCAACCATGGTGCGTTCGTTTGGGAGCGTCGTACGGTTCAGGCGACGACGTCAGGTGTCATGGTGTGTTCGTTTTGGGATCCTTATTATTTTATGCCTTTTCTTTTTTTGAGTAAAAATGTTAAAATATTAAAATGTTAAAATGTTAAAATATTAAAATGTTAAAATGTTAAAATGTTAAAATGTTCAAATGTTAAAATGTTCAAATGTTAAAATGTTAAAATGTTAAAATGTTAAAATGTTAAAATGTTAAAATGTTAAAATGTTAAAATTTTAAAATTTTAAAATGTTAAAATGTTAAAATGTTAAAATGTTAAAATGTTAAAATGTGAAAATGTTAAAATGTTAAAATGTTAAAATGTTAAAATGTTAAAATGTTAAAATGTTAAAATGTTAAATTGTTAAAAATTTTAAAATGTTAAAATGTTAAAATGTTAAAATGTTAAAATGTTAAAATGTTAAAATGTTAAAATGTTAAAATGTTAAAATGTTAAAATGTTAAAATGTTAAAATGTTAAAATGTTAAAATGTTAAAATGTTAAAATGTTAAAATGTTAAAATGTTAAAATGTTAAAATGTTAAAATGTTAAAATGTTAAAATGTTGAAATGTTAAAATGTTAAAATGTTAAAATGTTAAAATGTTAAAATGTTAAAATGTTAAAATGTTAAAATGTTAAAATGTTAAAATGTTAAAATGTTAAAATGTTAAAATGTTAAAATGTTAAAATGTTAAAATGTTAAAATGTTAAAATGTTAAAATGTTAAAATGTTAAAATGTTAAAATGTTAAAATGTTAAAATGTTAAAATGTTAAAATGTTAAAATGTTGAAATGTTAAAATGTTCAAATGTTAAAATGTTAAAATGTTAAAATGTTAAAATGTTAAAATGTTAAAATGTTAAAATGTTAAAATGTTAAAATGTTAAAATGTTAAAATGTTAAAATATTAAAATGTTAAAATGTTAAAATGTTAAAATGTTAAAATGTTAAAATGTTAAAATGTTAAAATGTTAAAATGTTTAAATGTTTAAATGTTTAAATGTTGAAATGTTTAAATGTTTAAATGTTTAAATGTTTAAATGTATTAATATTTTAATATTTTAATATATTAATAAATTATAGATTAATATATCAATATATTAATAAATTAATATTTTAATAATTCAATATTTTATTATTTGAATATTTTAATATATTAATATATCAATATATTAATAAATTAATATTTTAATATTTTTTTTTGTGAGGGAACAGTAAAATAATTAATGTTTTAATGCTTAAGTTTTTAAAATTGTTTGATTTGATTTGAGCTTTTCACAAAATCGTTTGTGATGTTTTGTTTTTAAAATATAACTCGTTTTTAATACTTTTATTACATGATTCAAATTATTTTAAAAAAATCGTTCAAAAAAGTTCACACTACGCAACTATAACATTACAATGAACGTAATGTAACAAAAAAATTGGAAAAAATGCATTATGAGATTTCCAATACAAAAACCATAAGATTTGCTATATTCATGCATTTTACGATAGTTTTATTGTTTCCATTTATAACATTTCCAATAACAAAACCTTACAATTAGCTGTAACCATGAATTGTATAGTAGCTTCATCGCCATTCCAGTAAAGTTCGAAAAAGTCAACAATAAACTTACCATAAATATTGTAATATGTATTGTAATTGGATGGTTTTAACAGTGCAAATCATCATACATTTTTATGCGGGTCTTCAGGGGTTATACAGTGAGGATGATTAGCTCCCACTATTCATCTGTTGGTTCATTGTGTAACTTCTGCTGATCTGTCAATAACGGAGTAGCAGCTCATTGGCAGTCAACCATGCTCATGCTCATGCACACTTTTTTCTTACGGATGTAAACAAACTTTGGTTCCCTCCATGAGTACATATTTTTTACAAAATAATGACTTCACGCACTGAAACCAACAAAACTTAAGCATAGTTATGTTTTATGAATGGTCCGATAACTTTTTTTTTTTTTTTGAAATATTAGTTAAATTTAGGTGTTCCACAATTATGGGAGGCACAATAACATCCCACAATTATGGAACAGGCAATTTGGAGGTAGTATTTTGCTGCTCTGAATGAAATATTCTTGAGATGCAGTTTTTTGTTTTAAAAGTACTAGGGGAAATATACCCTTTCTAATCAAACACCTATCTTCGTCATATAGTTTGATGCTCGATTAAAGCTCCAAAAATACTATTTAGGCTTTAAACTTACCAGCAACAGCACCGCCTCGAGTAAGCACGAAAATTTATGCCATTTACTGGCCAAAAAGATCAAATTTAATGCACTTTTGATCATAATTTCTATTTTGCGAGACCATTTCTCATCATTTTGGTGGCACACACATCCACACGCAAGATCAGAGGTTGACTGCTTAACGAAAGTCGCCATCAATATCTTTTCACTTGCGCTAACTATTTCAAAGCGCTTAAGATATATAAAATTGCTTCCAACTACCGGCAACATGTTCTTTTGACCATTACTTAGTCACTCACTTGAAAAATAATCCAGAAAAATGTAAATAATTAGCAAGCACCATCAAAAAAACAAACGCCCTTAGGCTTCTGACGTTTGAATTTTGACGACCCATTCCAATCGAAGGCTGGAGAAAACGAAGAAAATCGAGCGAGGAGCGAAGGCAAATAAAGAACAAAGCGTGGCCACCAACACCACCAACATGCTGGTGCAGCGCCTGTTGGAGTGAGCAAGTGCTGCCAGGAAATTTTCGCTATAAATGCTACTTTTCGTGAGTGTTCGCTTAAAATTTCATCAATTTTGGCAGCACTAAGCAGACCCAAAAGAGCACTGGAAGAAAAAAAGAACTAAGCTGTAAATAGAAAAATGGGCGTGGCCCAATGCACTCGACTGATTAGAATGCATTTTTGAAATATTTTTTTTTAAATGCTTGTAAAAGGAATAGCATAACTTTTAATAAAAGTGAAAATAAACAGAAATGTTCACAAAAAGTTGCTCTACTCGTTGGTGTACTTGGTTTTAGTGAATTTCTAGGAACAATCCAGATTACCCAGCATCATTCAAACACGACCGCTTATTAGGCTTAAAATTGGCATATTTCCCCTACTTTTACTAGTGAAATAGCGAGAGAATGTCCAAATAAAGGTCCTTAAAATAGTAGGGTCGACAGAAAAGATGCATTTGGCATGCTATTGACAAATTATTACAAAAGTGTTCCGAATTTGTGGGTGTTCCGAATATGTGGGATGACTGTACAACAGGTCTAAAAAGATTCATTGATATCGGAGAGGGTCGAGTAAAAAAGTACCTGAAAAATTACTGTTTTGGGCTGGAACTGCTCTTGTGCCATTCACTTTCCATTAAAATGCTTGTGAAGCATGTGGGTGAGCAATAGAGTGTAACAAAAATTACTTTTTGGCGGGCATTCAAGGGTTTGTTCCGGTGGGCATACTAAGCCCAAATCCAAAATATGAGCTTGATTGGACGTAACAGGAGCTGGCGCTCCGCCCTTCAATTTTAAATGGGATTTAACCCGTAAAAGAAGATTTTTTCAAAAATGTCACTTTTTGAGGCATTTTGGCCACTGAAGCGTTTATTTTCAACATCATTGGCGTATAGGCCAGATCCTTGCGCATCTTTTGGTATGTATAACATTGAAATTTGGAGCACCCTGGAACTCGGTACAGACCTTCAATGTTTGGCATTTTTTCGAAAAATTGGCCCTGGCAAAAAAGATATGCGTCGCGCAAAAAAAAAAAAGGAAATAAAAACACGTATCGTGTAATAAACCGTCCTATTCCCGATCGAATCTCCACACTTACAAAACGTTCAATTTTTCCAGCACCACTGACTAACTGACTCCGCGATCCGCCACTAAACACAATCATCCATAGCTGTTTGGTGGCCACCTGCAGGCTGCTGCTGTGGAAGCCCACGAGCTCCCTAGTCACGCCGGCCCAGCTCAGTATCTATCTGTATCGCACCACCGAAAGTCGTCGTGCACACCATTCTCCTCCGAGATCATCGTCGCCGTGGAGTTTTTCCTCCAGGCGCGAACGCGCGCGCGCTAATAAAGCACCTCTCGTATCGTGGCCAAGCTTTTACTCGTCGCTGAACCGTTGACGGTGCCAGAAGTGATTTCAACGCGCGAATTTCGTCGTCGTCGTCGCGTGTGCTGTGTGCTGCGTAGTCAGAAACCTCCAACGAGAGATCTGACGAAACTGGGGCTAGAATTTTGCGGCCGATCAGAACGTGGACGAACCTCAACCGAGACGGATCTATCTCTCTTCCTGCGGAGTCCTGCTAGTTTTTTTAGACTTTGGCTTGCTGGAGAGTCCTCGTGACGTGACGTGATCATGTCGAACATAAGTGATTTCTACCGCGACAAGGTCGTGTTCGTGACCGGGGGAACCGGGTTCATAGGGAAGATCGTGGTGGAAAAGTTGCTACGGTAAGAGAGGGGGTGGTGAATGTTTGTGGAGTTTGTGGAAAATATTCGCGTGAATGCTCATTTGGAACGTTTCTTCTCCTCGTTTCTTCGACAGAACAAGTGAAGTAAAGCAAGTCATACTGTTGGTGCGCGAGAAGAAGAACACACTGCCCGAGCAGAGGATCAAGGATATATGCGCGTGTCCTGTGAGTATGCGTTGGCCAAGTGGTTACCCAAAAAGCGATCATGGACTGTTTGATTGGAGCAGATTAGTGTTAATCACCTTAAACGAAATGATTAATGATGGTTCATATTGTTTCAAAGGGCCTTTTTCGGGGACAAATTACCTGAAATTTGAAAAAAAATGACCCCAAATCACCTTGCCTTCGGCGAACAGCATTGAACTAAGTGTGTGGTGTTACACAACCAGAATCTGTCTCAAACGACAAGTTTTCCTCCAAGTACTGGATCTAACCGTACGCACCGTCAAGTCGCTCAGTAAGCTCCATAATTGAACGGCCTGTTGGCGTAAACGACGTGGCGCGTATGAAGGCGTGCTACGTTATGAATACTTAAAACACTTTCCGTAGCCAATGCTACGCGTTTGGACTTGGACTGGTGTTGTGGAAAAAAATGGCACATGAGTCAAAGTGAGCATTTTACATCAACAATTTCCTGATATGTGAGTGCAAATTAAGTTGGTGACAGAAGAACGTTGTTTCTGAAATAATTATGAAAATAATTAGAAAAAAAACGGTTTCTAAAGTAGATATAAGAAGGAACGATCTCCTAATAGTCGAATTATTGATAAAAGAAAGAAGAAATACAAAATGTTTACAAAAATCAATTAGAGAAATACGAGCAACAAATTGTTCGTCGTGTCATGTTTTTTTTTTTAGAGGTGGGCAATACCGCACTTTTTTAGGAGCCGCTCATTTTTGCTCGCTCATTAAAATTAGCGGATCTTTCGTTCTTTTTAAAATATTGTTTAAAATGTTCTTTTAATGGTTAGCATGGTGTGATTTTTTATGTTTTTTTTATTTAATTGTTATAAATTATTTGGAAAAAATAAATACTAAAAATTAGAACATTCGCTTGCAAATCATAAGTCTTCGGTCTCTTTGATGAGATTTCTACTCAAACGTAAACGTTCGAATATTTGGGAGGGGAGAGCACCCAAACTTATATTTTGGATTTTGGAGAAAGTTGCTATTAATTTCTGCTAAAATTAAACAACTGCGATCTCTTTTCTACATTCTGATTTAATCAATGAAGTCTAAAAATGCCAAAGGGCAACCGAGTTTTTATCAGATCTCATGAAATACTCTAATTTTGCATTCGGGTAATATTTTAATGTATCTTTACGATCAGCTCATTTTCAATCCTCAACAACACTTTTTGTATTCTAAAATTTGTTGAAAATTCAATAAATTATATTTTTGAACTTAATAATAAACACAAATATAAAAATCTTCCATCTTGGAACGGTTTAAAGTTTAAACCGCGGCTCTTTGAGCGGCTTGCTCTTTTTTTTGTCGCCTCTATTTTTTTATGTGTTTTTTGGAAAAAGAATTGAACAAATTTTTTGATTTTCGAAAGGCCGAAAAATTCAGAAATAAGCCTTTTTGAAATCTTTGTCTGGATTAAAATAAATCAAATCAAATATTTTTTGAATAGATTAGAAAATTTCACAACTGTTTCATTTATTAACATTTGAAATCTGACAAGCAGGTGCTTCGATATTTGCATTAGAAATTGGGTGGCTGACCTAAATTTTCCTATGTGTTTTTCTTTTATCCCTTGATTCTCAGCAACTAGGAGTCCAATTTTCAATTTTTCTTGAAAGACATTTTCTGAACTTAAGCTGCCAAAATTGTATGGAGACTTGTACGGGTAAAACAATGATACAAAATGACTTATTTGGTCATAGGGAAGGCCCAAAAAATATTTTTGGAATTCGGGGAGACTCGCTCATTTATTTATGATTAGAATTTTATCCTGAAATTAAAACTTAAATTGCTGATACCACCGATCACACCGATAAAGCTTATTTTTATGACTACAGTGGTACGACCACAAAGAGTTAAGAGCGAGTCCACGAACAGGGCATACCCCTTTGTATGGGACGTCGTTTGGACCTCACCAATCTGCCTGAAATTTTCAGGGGTTGTTTGTACATATAAAACTAGCATCTGGCCAAAATATGATCACTCTAGGTCAACGGAAAGTGGGGCAAATCGGGACACAAAGTTTGAAGGTTCAAAAACGTCAAAAATCTTAAAATGGCTATAATTTAGGCAAAATTCAATTTAATTTCAAAATTCAAAATGCATCTGAAAGGGCTTAAAAAACGCAACAAAATGCAGGGTAGAGCATCCCAATTGGTTTAATCTAAAGGGAGTTATTGGCATTTTAGTGAAAAAATAGCATAATTTTCAAATCAAATAAAAAAGTGTTCCATCCAGATATCAACTCGGTTCTACCTGCAGCTTGTACGGGACATCTGGGACTACCATTTGAGACTGAGAACGCTTTGGGTAAGGCAGTTTTACATATTAAATAGACACTTTTACTTTTAGTGAATTTTTTGGTTGTAAATTTTTGCTCTGGGGACCTCTTAGATCGCATTTTCTGGTGATAATTTTATCATATTCGTGTTTTTGAGACAATTTCACAATAGAAACATGCATAAGAATGTTTATTTTGATCCATTTTAACCATTTAAAAAATGAAAGATAAAAAAAAATAAGAAGCTGCTTTTTTCTGGTGTCATCTAGTATCCTTGGAAACGAGCTTGATTTTCAATAAATGTGAATCGAAGATTTTTTTTCAACTTTTATTTTTTAAAGGGTTAAAATAGATCAAAACAAACATTTTTATGCATGTTTCTTTTGTGAAATTGTCTTGTCGTTATAGATTTTTTAAGATTTTTGACGTTTTTGAACCTTCAAACTTTGTGTTCCGATTTGCCCCACTTCCCGTTGACCTAGAGTGCTCATATTTTGGCCAGATGCTAGTTTTATATGTACAAACAACCAACAACAACAAATGTACAATTTCAGGCAGATTGGTGAGGTCGATGCGAGATGAGTATGCTTTGCTCGTGGACTCGCTCTTAAAAATTGATTTTGAATCAATTTTGAAAAATTAACTTCGCGGCCTTTATTGACATAAAGTATTTTACTTGACAGCTCCTTCTAAAGGGACCATAGTTTATCTGTCAAAATCTGTTTATCTGTCTGTTATAATAATTTTATAGATTGACTCTGTCCGATGCGTAATACACATTAAAGATCTGGCAACTTTGTTATTAAGGCTCTGGAAGGCATCATTCCAGATCGGCCATTTGGCGGCCATGTTTGTTTTAGAAAAAAACATTAAAATCTTGATTCAGAATTTATCAATCAAAAAATGGTTTTCTTTGTTAATCATTTTACATATCATGATATTTTTTCCATTTCAATTTACTATTTCTGGACCATCATTCAGAACCATCATTGACAGTCATTGTCCCAAGAGTTAAGGACACCTTCTACGACCTTAAATATATCGATTATATAGGATTTATAGAACTTTTTATGTACATTTATAATTTTATTTTAGTTCTTTTTTGGATGCTAACGGTGAAATTGTGTATGATGAAAATCTTTCCATGGCTTTCTTAGAAACAATCTACAAATCAAATTATGTAGTCAATTTGAAACAATATTCGCAAAGTTTCCACAAAACACTCAAGAAGAATTAAGCAACGCATATAAAACATTATCCAAGCAGTATTTCCAACAAAACAAATCCAAAATCCTGGCAAGCCATAGTACTTTGAATGTATGAGCTTCCAAAAGTTCAAAGTTTACAGGGAAATTGATAAATGTGCGAAGTTGTTGTACCCTTTCGGAACCTTAGTCAGGAGCGAGGTGCAAATCTAGAGTTTTTTTTAATAGGTCCTATAAACATATAAAAGACAATAGCTTATTGGACCTTTTTTAAAAAAAAACTCTAGAAATGATTTACAGAGACAGACGCGCGATGCAAAAAAGGGGATCAAGTTTGTTTTTTAAAA
>NC_068939.1:130092631-130187269 GCF_016801865.2 Culex pipiens pallens
TCAGACTTTTGCTTCGTCTGCTCCACCCAAACCGACCCCAGCTGCTTGATCCCCGAGGGTGCCCAGCTGATGCGGGACTGCAATGTGATCGCCAACAACAACACCTGCTACACTCGAATTGTTGGTAAGTTTAAAACGGGGTTCTTCCTGTTGCGCTGAATAATTCCAAATTTGCTAAATTTTGCTAATATTTACAGATCGTCACGTGGTCCGCGGATGTTCGTCATCGCTGAGCCGCGAAGACTTTGTAAACTGCAACAGCGAAACCGAGTGCGAGCTGTGCCATGACGTGGCGAATCAGGGCCGGTGCAACGGAGCGGTAAGTTTTGCGGTCACACCCCCTTATCACCGAATACAAGACGCGTCATCGCGTGACCTTTTTTTTTACTTTTAGGTATTTCCGGAGCACAGACTTCACTGCCACCAGTGCAGCGGTTCGATCAACTCGACCTGCGGCCAGGAGATTGTGACCGCGGCCCAGCTGTGCCGGTTCTACGACGCGGACGATCAGTGCTTTGTGAGCGTCGTCGGTGACCTGGTCGAGCGCGGCTGCCTCTCGGAGAGTGACTTTTGCCGGGTGGGCCAAACGTGCCACACCTGCGATGGGCATGGCTGTAACTTCAAGCACTACGAGGACGGCGCCATGAGCGTGGTCATCTCGCTGAAGACCCTGCTGATGGCGCTGCTGGCCGCTATGGCGTACGGTAGCTTCAGACAGTGAGGGGAAGTCGTGTTGGTGTTCGAAGCTTAGATATTAGAGCGAATAATTGATGGCATTGCTGTAATCGGCCTTGGCACGTGTCGAATATAATCGTGTCCCTTTGACACCAGTTTGAAATGCGTATGAAAATTGAACAAAAACCCGAATCAAAAACAAAACCCACGGCTTAATCATTTCAGTGCGAACCTCCGTTACTTATAACACGTCGAATAAAAAACCAATCTTAACTAGCCCAAATGGGAATATATTTTGTTCTAGGTCAACGCCAAACATTTGCATCCACTTTGGTTCTTGTTTCAAACCCCCTCGAAGGTCGCATAACATCAATTCGAAAAGATTGTCGCTTGTTCCTATAGAGACACAAACTGGTTCCGAACTGGAACTGATTTCAGAATCGGAAGCAAACCTCGTTCACATTACCATGCGTGTGTTCGCACTCATTTTCGTCGATCTTATCATAACATTGTAACATTAGAACGAGATTGTCAAAATAGTGACGGATCTACGATGAGAATCAGAGTGGAATGACCTGATCAGGGTAAGGAACTTCCGAAATTATGTTACCAGCACATTCAAAACAGTCTTTAAATGGGCGTTGTTTGTCGAAGCATTTAAGAGAGAGGTGAGGTTTACGGTGTTTTCGATTGGTTCAATAAACAAACTTTTCAAGCTATGATTCAATCGTTGTCGACCAGGATGCAAACGTTTAAGCTTTTTTCACCCATTTCATCGAATGTTCGGGAAGGATATTTCTTTCGGGGAACGTGCCTCAAACAATAAATTTCTTTTCTAGGGCCTTCCACGAGGCAAACTTTCTCGTTGCGGAAGCAAAGAAATAGATTGCCGTGTGGACAGGTTTTTAATGTATGCTAAACATTCGGCAAAAATAGCCAAAAGTTTGAAGATATTTTCGAACCAATGTTAAGCCATACTAATGCTTCTTCATAACTAGTCAGTAACATCTTCACCATCAATTAATTCAACATGTGCTTAGTTTGTTTGGAAATTGATTGATCGATGTGAGGTTACGTTGTGCATAGCCCGGTTTTGGATTCGAAACGTCGTAACAGGTATGTGTACCTCCAACATTTGTTTGCAGTTTTCACTAACGAAAAACGATTTTGCATTGGTGTCTACCCGTAGTTGCTACTCTGTTATTGACCAGGACCTCCAAGAATTGCTCCGTAGACAACAGATGAAGAGTAGGAACCAATCATCACCACTTCGCAACTTTCAAATGTCCCTATCATGCTAGCCAATAGGGGGATGGCGTCGCTATTTTTAGAGCACGTTTTCCACTTTTTCTCCATCGAAACCGACTACTTTATCGACTTCATTTTGCTGGGCGAGATAGGACGCCGTCTATTTTTAGACGATGACTCAGACATTTTCCACTCTTGCGCTTAAAAACACCAGGTGGCAGCACGATGCAACGCCATGTCCCTATCACAGCGCCGGCCACGACCAGTGGTAAGGCACGGGGAAGGAGATGGGAATTTTAGTCCGATACTTGAGTGATGAAGACCGCTAAATCGGCTGCGTCTTCGACAAAGTATCACGTGAGGTTTGAGGGGGTTAGTAAGATGGGTGTGAAGCCAGGATTCACCGTGGTAAGTGATGCGGCCGGTCAAATCTATTTATAGTCCTTAATTCTTCGTATGTTCTTGGATTCATTTTTGGAAGCTTTCCAATTCGGTTCACCAAGCTTTTTGTGGTGAATTCTGGTCGTGTTGAAAGTTCAATATTCGCCTAACAATTATGCAACCAGTGTCCTTGAATTCAACTTGCATTCAATATTGCATTTTCCTGTTCTTAGGTTCACACAGATTCCAATCAAGTTTCTTGGATTCTTATAGCATTCTTAATCCTTCTAGTCAACTAAGCCTCGATGGTCTGGTGGTTAGCATTTTTGTCTGCTGACCCAATGGACGGGGGATCGAACCCCGCCGCGAGCTAATGAAATGTTTCGTTCATATTCAAGTGTTCAGAATTCCTTCTTTCCATAATTTCTCGATAGGAGCAGATGGGAATCGAACCCAGAACCTTCCGCTTACAAAGCGAACAGCGTAACCATTCAGCCACGCCTACCCCTTTTCACTAACGAAAAACGATTTAGTTATAAATTAAAGCCCTAGGTCGTGCGAGCTGTCAGTTATGGTCAAGGTACATACAAAATTATGGTATGCCAGATATTGAAGTGATATCATGTAAATTTTATCATACTTTTTATGTTTTTTAAAGGGGCTGATTTTATTATTTATGAACTTATTTATGATAATATTTAAATGTTTTCACAAAGTTGTTGTTTTTCTCCACCATTTCCAACTGATTGAATTTCGCAAAATTGAAACCACATTTAACGCAGATCACGGCCATCAATAATCTGAAACAAATCCAGATTTGATTCACAAATTACAAAAGACTAAACAAAATTAAAATAACTCACAAAACAACGATTTTTTCAAACAATCTCTTTGGTCGGTTAAGAATTGTCAAACTGAATAGCTCAAAGCTAACTCGAACCCGGTACACACACGAAGCTTGACATAAACAAATCTGACAACTTCCAATTTATAAGTACCGTCAGTGGGGGTGACTATGGGTCAAAAAACGATACACCTCTCGTATTTTCTGAATAACAAAAACAATTTAAATAACATCGAAAATCTTTCAACGTAGATTTGTTCTTAGATAGTTTACTAACATTTTCCCAAAATATGGTGGATTTTGATGAACACTACCTTAAATGCCAATTGTTTGAAAATTGACCCAATCTCACCCCTTAGAGGGGGTGACATTGGGTCAAATGAAACTAAAATGATGCTCAAATACAACGACATGGTAAAAACAAGTCATCCAACAGTGTTTCTTGTTCGAGGGAATCGTATTGACACGCTACAATGTTTGAAGTGGAGATTTTCAAACATTTGGGTAGTTTTCGAGCAATTCTAACAATAATATAAGAAAAATGATTTTTCGAGAGGTCATTTTTGGCCAAAAACGTACCCCAACTTTAGACAGCTGCCAAAATAACAGGATTTGTTCTAGGAACGAGATTTTTTCAGCGAAGTCATCTTAAGATGTCCCCTACACAACCCTTTCAACAGAATGCATTTTCATTGAGAAGAACATGAGAAATGGTAAAATCCGTAAAAAATCACTTTGACCCAATCTCACCCCCCAGACCCAATGTCACCCCCACTGACGGTATAAAAATTCATTAAAAGCCTAATAAAATTAAAAAAAAAACTTTGAAAAAATATATTTTGATTTGAAAATCTGCCATACCATGAGCGTTGAAAGCCTTGAAACGCTGGTGCAATTTTGACAGTTTGAGCTGGTGTGAAAACGGCAACAGAGCTCGCACCACATAGTTAAAGCCTTACCCAACAAACTTCGTTCTGCCTTTTTTCGTTTTGTTGACGTTTTTAACTTTTTTGCTTATTCAGCCTCCTGTGATCAAAATTTGATTTTACGTAACTTTTCCCATACAATCTGCAGATCTTCTGGAATCGGTTCCAGAATGGCCAAAGTGTAAAACTTATTAGCGTAAAAACCTTCCTTGGGCTTATACGAACCCAACGCAACAAAGAGCTCTCCAATGCGACTTTCCGTTATCAACTGATTCGCGTTCGAACAAAACCGTCGATTTTTTTATATATATGGATTAAATTATCTAACGTGAACATTTATAACATAATAATCCGTTATCCATCTTTTTTTGTTCAAGGGGCTATGATGATTTTCTATTACAATGTGATTTCAAAGTAGACTTTTATGAAATTAATTTAAAATATCTGAAAAGTTGTATTGACCGATTCTTTGGCTTCTTTCCAAAAAATCGTGAATTTTTTTCTGCGTTTTAGCTGTAGCAGAACAATTCAAGAAAAAACCCCGCAATGTCCTTACATATTTGGAAAAATATTTGATTTTTCTACAATGTGGCGTGACAAAAGAACATTATAAAACTGTTCTTTTTAAAGTAAATCTTTCCCTATTCCTTAGAGGAACACCCGTGAAGAGTATCGGGGCCGGCATTTACAAAGTAGATTCAGTGACAGTTTATTAATCAACTCAATATTGACATGCCCTAACTAAGCAATCGAATCCAGAAGGGAAAAGATCACGAGTTGTGTTGGTCCTAGCCGGGATTTGAACCCCGATCTACCGCTTACGAGGCGGAAGCATAACCACTGGGCTACGTCGCTCGGTCTTTTAAAAGCACACACAAACAATCGCTACAAGTTAACTTATTTGATTTTTTTTTTCGCAATAATGCTTTTCTACACATTGTCACAAATTGAAAAACAAACTTTGTGCTCCTAACCCTGTAACTCCAGCGCACCACTAATTTGAAATTTCAAAATTATACATCTCGGCCAAAATCTCATTGAAAATTCTAAAAAAGTAAAACTTCGTGTTGATTTCTGCGACAATAAAGGAAATGATAATTTATTGCTTACTGTTTTAATGGATTTATCTTCTATAAGAGCACTGATTTCAAAGTAAACAATAATTGTTTAAAGACGATGCAATTTGGCAAAATGTTAAAAAATACTTCAGAAGTAAATTAAATTACCTTAAAAAAAAAATTATGCGCTCTTCTTCCATTATCGTTTTTTTTCATCAAAAATAACACAGAAAAAAATATGGTAATATTCATCAGGAAATAATAACAGATTTTGTGTCAAAAAAGTGGTAAATTTTCATCCGGTTCACATTTTTACACATTTTTTAATTTAATTTTAATATTAATACTACTCTAAAAAAAGGTAATATTCAACCTTCTAAATCTTCAACATTCCAAAAATCAACTTTTTTTCTGTGAATGTTTTGATTTGTAACAAAAATTGCAATCAATAAAAGAGCAAATCTCTACCAAAACCAGAAACAGATTTTATTTGTATTTTTTGGCCAAAGAATCCATTTTGTGTCCATCCATTGGTTCACCCATACAAGTCTCCATAAAATTGTGCAGTTTCAGTTGTCCATACAAAAATGGTACGTAAATTTTGGAAAATCTGTAACTTTTGAAGGAATTTTCTGATCACCATCTGAACTGACACCAAGTCTTCTCAAAGCTGTAGGTATTGATGCCGACTATTCAGAAAAAAATAGATACACGAAATAAAATAACTTAATTTATTTAACTACTTTTTTATCAAGACTCCATTTCCCACAATTTGTATATTTTGATTTTTGAGATTTTTTATATTATTTAGGGGACCAAAACCCGCGACTTTTGAGCTATAGAGAATCATGCTCAAAAAAATTTCCTCCAAGTAATGATTATTTGAAAAATAGCGCTTATTGAAAAAAAATCGTAATTTAATACATACAATTTTTATGGCCTCATTTTTTTAAGTAAATTTGTATTTGCAATCAAAATGTACTTAACAGAACATTTTTCAATAAGGTCCCTCGTTTTCAAGATATAGCCACTCAAAATTAAATTTCAGCGAAATATTTGAAGTTTTTCGATTGTTAAACTTAGTGACTATGAGTGACCATTTCTGTTTTGAATTGAAGATTAGACTTCAGGTTGCTGAGATACAGCGGCTAAAAGAAAAAGAAATAGGATAGTTGAATTTCGATATGTCAGCAACTAATTATTCGCTCTACAGCATTGCCTTGGCGTTCTCGATTACGAGATTCCTACTCGAAACTAGGTGTCCGAAGGCTTGATTGTTGAGGCAAATGCAAACCTCTTTTTACACCTAAGCTTCCATCCACCCCGGGATTCGAACTGACGACCTTTGGATTGTGAGTCCAACAGCGACTCCACCGAGACAGGACCCAGGGAGACGACTCCTACACCTGGACTGAGCTAACGACCTAACCTCTAGGTTAAACCGGGGCCAACATTTACTTCCCCGTCCGACGGAAGGCGTGATCAGACAAATCTCGCCTCAAAATTTGCCACCGGGACCTTCTGGGATCAAACCCAGGCCTACTGGGTGAGAGGCAACCACGCTTACCCCTACACCATGGTCCCATTCTTTTATTACGTAACGCAAAAAATCGGATCTTCAGACCCCCCCCCTCGTAACAAAATTTCCATACAAATTTTAAAAATTTTGTATGGAGCGTAACACGGCCTCCGACCACCCCCCCTCCCCCCCAACTGCGTTACGTAATAAAAGAACGCTCCCTAATAGTCCCATTTTTAATGTTAGAAAAATGATAAATTCGTGAAATTTCCCGATCTTTTCTAAAACAATATTTCAAAAAAAATCTAGACTAACATTTCAAAAGGGCCAACTTATCAATATTACATTCAATATGAGGATCGTAAAAATTCCAGGAATGTTTCATTTTTTAACATTGAAAATCTGAGCATTATTTGCTGACATTAGAAAATTGAACAAAGTTTGAGCCAAATAAAAATATACGAAAAAAAAAAAAATGAAATCGGTCGATTTCGTAGAGAATTGCTCACGGACTTTATTTTTTATGTCAATTTGTGTCGTTTTCTTGTTCTTATATAATTTCCATTTATAGTCCAGACTCGATTATCTGAAGGCCTAGCTACGGATAATCGAATCACGAAAAAAAAAATCGTTGTCTTATTTTTGATTGTCGTCCAATTTGTGCGAAAAATATAATGTTTTGGGTATCCAAAAACATATTTTCGGGTAGTTTTCTACAAATTAGGAAGCCTTTAGTGATATGAAGCTGTTCCAAAAAGATAGTTTCACAATATGAGCGAAATAAGTGGTGCCTCACATTGAGGAAGAAGATTTACAGAAGAAGAAAATTTTGGTTGAAAAAGTGATAAGAAGAAGCAGCAATTTGATAAAAATTTCGTGCTTCTGCATCTTAAGGAGTTTCCGGGAGTTTTAAGTGATTTAGAGGGATAAAATTTAATGAGCGGGTTGTGGCGCTATAACCACGGCAAATAGTGTCAAGGGCATTCGTGGAAATACAATGTCCCATCCCAGAGGGTCCCGGAGTACCAAACCTTCTTAGCATGGTGCTCCCAACGAATACAACCAAAATCTCGGAGCGTATGGTGGTGTGTCCCCGCGCTTCTTCCTCCCCTGTCGATTCAGATTTGTGTTGTTGTTCGAACACTCTGTGCTCAAACTCAACCCAATTACGAGTCAACTCTGCGATACGGCTTTACGCAGTAGGCCTGGCCGCTTTAACGCTTGTGATGTTGCAATGCATTCTAATGCAATGGCGCACTACAAATGTTAATAAATGACAAGAAGAGTGCTAGGCGTCATCTAACCTAAGGCACTCTCCAGGATCCCTTCGAAAGATTGGCTGCGCTAGGGTCTGATTAGATTAGATTAGATTAGATTTAGAGGGATAAAATTTAATGATATAAGTAAAGTGTGAACCTAGCATGCACGGGTATCGTTTTGGTACAGGTAGGTATCAACATATTTGCTGCAGAGCTATTTTTTTCGAGACAGATTTTCTCAACGGTGACTGTTAAGGCAGAAATGATAATCATTGAAATGAATTAAGGACAAATAACGGTAGCCTTTTTCGCCATGTTTTTCATGTACTAAAATTTCACCTTAAGTATTAAGTGATTTTGAATTTTTAAATCCAAGGTGGCTGCCAAAATGGCCGGGATGAAATATTGAAAAATGCATTTTTTTATTCAATAGGTATCAACCATTCAAATTTGACTAAAATGGGGTTGCAGAACTCTTGTTTGATTATAAAAGTTAGGAGATATAAAAAACACGAAAAAAAAGTTATTTGTTAATTATTCAATTATCCAAAGTCTCATACAAACCATCGAATATTCAAACTTTCGGATAAGGCTTCGGATAATCGATTCTGGACTGTACTGCCCATAATTGAAAAACGGCTATTATCCACTTTTGACAAAATTGAGATTTTTGCTCTAGGTGGTAGAAGATGTTCAAACGCATCTTCCAATACTTGAATTTCACTAAAATATTGTTTCATTTTTTCTGCCAATGTGGAAAACCAAACGGCTAATATCTCAATCCCCTTTTAAATTGCCGTGGCGAAGATTTGGTGACGAACACTAAAACGCGTTTTTCTATGAATAGCATAAAAGCCTAAATACAAGTTACCAATAATCCAATAAAGCAACAAATTACAAATTAAAATAAGGCCATGCCTAAGAAATTAACAATTATCGCAAGTAACTTCTGTCAATTAATTATCTCTGTCGCGTTTTAACCACGTTAAACACTTGTCGATGGCACCCGAAGAACGTGGCAAAACTTTTTTGTTCATTATTTGTTGATGGTTCTGAGTCCCGGATACTACTCAAATCTTTGTGCACGTAAAGCCAAAGATCCCCGCAATTAGTGTCGAGATTACTTGACCTGGCCGCCGCCACCGCCGTAGGTTCTGAGCTGGATGGCGGGAAGTTAAAAGTATTGCCAATGAATTATACTAGCAAAACAAAGCAAGCTTATGAGCACAATTCGTTTGTTCATCATGAATAATGATGTGCGGCCACATCAGCTGGCTTATGGTGACATTAGTGGCAGAAAATCAATTTAGTTTGAAAACAAACCTAATTATGAACCTTCAATATTTTTTTACATGGTGGCTTTGAAAATCGTTTTTTGTTTCTGTTTGATAATGATCGAAATAATTTAAAATGAGTCCAAGCGTACTTTTATCTCCATAGAAATTTAGAATTCTAATGAAAAATAAAATGGTGTACCTCTTTTATTTCTGGGTCATTTTGAGTCATAGCCTTCGACAATTTTGGCAACGGCCTAATCATATGAAGTTTGTAAGAAAATATTGCCAATGGATTGTAGGTTGGGAAAAGGATTTCGTGCGAATGAAACAGAGCAAAACGCCCGAGTTAGTAAGGCACGGTGAACTGTTGGGTCAAACTTTAGCTCAAAGCTCAAAGCCTACGACATGAGGAATAATTCATAAATCGCCGGAATCAACGTAATTCTGCTGCTAGTGGCGAGGTCCAATGCAAGAAAATTGGTCAAACAGTTTTGAAGGTTAAAAGTCTTGCGTCACCCTGATGAAACATTAATCTTCAGCCAAGTATCATTGAAGACCAGAGCGTGTTAAATGCACATTGAATTGAAGCTATCACGGACGTGTGTGACATCAAAAAGTTGAAGAAAAAATCATCATCAGACATGCTTACATGTTTCGAGACTTACACTGTGAGACTCTCTTTTCTTCGACGGTAGACCAAAAAATGTGCGGCACCCGTTTGTGCTGGGTGCCGTGACGAATGTAAACAAATTAAAAACCGATCAAGCCTAAACACGTCGCGCGTTGCGTCAAACAAGATCGCGACAAGTGAGTGGAATTGTCGCACAGGTAAATTCCACTCCTACCGATATTTTCCCTCTAAGCATAAAAAGCACAATAACACGACCACAGCTATGCCAGCCAACCTTCAGCTGGCGATGACGTCGATAGCGCTGCAGCTGACTGAGTTCCCGCGGCACGATCGCGATCAGAGTTTCCTCTCCAAAGCTGTAAAGTAATACAGTATACAAGTTCATTGATACAGTCGTTATTGTGAGAAGGTGGCGCCGATGGCAGAGGTTCAGTGCTGCTGGAATTTGTAAAGTTACGTTCACTTTAGCGTTGTAAATTCGAAATTTAAATGCGTTACAATATCTGTCATGTCCTGGAGAGGCATAATTGCTCAATCAATTAGTAGTACACTGAAGTTCTTACCATTACCATCTATTAGAGGGTGACGATTCTCGAGATTTTCTACTTCCCAGGAATAATCGAGAGTTGATTTTTGCTAATTCCCAGGAATTCCAGGAACCCTGTTATTTAAGGTAATCAAAATATATGCTTTAGGATGCCAAACTGAACACGTGCTTATCCAGAATCAATTTGTTTGGATCATTTCACTAATTTTATTTATCGCTGTTTTTATTTGTCGGACATTGATATTTTTTAATCTTTTAATTAAAAGATAGTTTTTCTACAAAATCTTAATTTCTAGCCTCCAATGAAATGTAAAGTGCCTAATAGAAAGTGGGGACAAGGCACTCAAAATGCAATGCCACTCACAGTTGGTCACTCAAAATTTACCAAGCGTTTAAATGGAAGGTGTTTATTTTTTGACAAATCCTATGGACAAAGTAGAGATTGTAAGCACCTTATGTGTAAGATCTTGGAGGTGCTCAATTTTTTGACAGAAAATCGCTGGGTTCTCAGTTTCTCGTGTCCCCACTTTCTATTAGGCACTTTAATGAAATGCTGTGAGTTTTTGCACGAGTATGTACTTATACACCCACAGCAGAAAGCCAAGAGAATAGCTCTATCAATATTAAATGGAAGAATAAACCTCTTGCGGGCGAAATACCACGAAATTGTGTTCATTTGTTCATTGAAACAGTGGCTTATAATGGTAAATGACCATCTTGTAGTCATCGAACTTTGGTGGCCTATACCAAAGAATATTGAAAATAGAGCGCGGACTCAGAACGAATTTCCATTAAATTCATGGTACCAGCCATAGGTACAACCGTAACGCCTTGGATGAGGCGTTATGATTGTCTGGTGTTATGAGATGGAGGCGTTACTCTAATTTTCCATCACAGCAATCTCACACGCAGAAAAATATTTTGTAGAATCAGCCTGTACGAGGTTTGATTCAACAAATTTTTTGTTGAATATAATCAACGCCGATTTTGCGTTGAAACAAACCTTGATTTTCTCAATTCCACAAAAATCTTTTGTTGTTTTGAAGAAGCTGCTTTGACGTTAAGCGTTGTTTCAACAAAAATCTTGATTTTCAAATCATCAAAACGTTTTGTTGATTCAAATATGCCTTATTTTTCTGCGTGCATCAAAATGTTTGATTTCAAATGACATTAGAAAAAAAAAATCAAAACATCATTGCCAAGCGGAAAATGTCAACCATCAACAGACATGAGAAATTTCCCGGTTAGTTCAAGTGAGTGAACAGAATCATTTTTTTTGTCTACAAACTTTTAAAGCTTACAGCTAATTTGGCGAATACTGTAGGAGAAACTCCAGGGGATGTAGGAATTCGGAGAGCTTCGACGATTAGTCCGGTTTACCAAGATGCCGACAACAATCACGATGCGTCCGATTAACGAAGTCGATGAAAATGACGGTGTCGAATCAATCGAGCCAAGAAGTCCGACGCCCTCGTGTCAGAGAAGAAACACAATAATCGAAACATTATTGTTTAAAAAAAATAAAGGTTGAGTTTTTGAAGCTAAAAGCTTTGTCTCAAGTTTTTTATGACCTCTTGTCCGGCAAAAGTTGACTGATTAAGAAAATGAATTTGGATTTGCCCAATTGGGTCCTAAAATGAAGCTTAGATTGCTGATATTATTGTTTACAGCAATAAAGCTTATTTTTTTGAGTACAATGACCCTTTGTACGACCACAAAGAGTTTAAAATGGATTTTTAAATCAATTTTGAAAATTATCCTCGCGGTCCTTCTTGACAGAAAAGCTCCTACTTGACAGCTCGTTCCAAGGGGACCATAGTTGATCCATCGAAAAAATGTTGTCTTGTCAATATTTTTTTTTGCATTAAAATGAAAAAAAGTGATCAGAAATGGTTTTTAATCGTGTTTTTTACCGTTGTACATACAAATTGACATAGAGCTTTAGTACCCAATTCTATCCAACGTGATAGGATCATTGAATGACCTCCGAAGTTAGTTTTCCAAGAAAATTAAGCGGAGTGTGGTCTTAAGATCTGCCTGCATCAGAGATTGTACGTTTATTATCTTGGCCCCTGTAAAAAAAACCTTTTCTGATAAGTGAAGATGATGGTGCAGAAATCGTGTGTTCTTCTAGGAAAATAAGCGGCTTAGGAAACCGTTCAGAAGCGTCATATTATCCGCCATGGGGTACTTAAAACTTGACCAGCGGTGACAACTTTCCCTTATCCCAACGATCCCGCTTTAATTGAATTAGTAGCATTGATCTTTTTAACTGGCAAAAACAAATTCGAGTTGACAGTTTGCTTGGAAAAACTTGAAAATTTTTGACATCGAGAAATGTCATTTGAAACCGTAACGTCTCAAGTCATTGAACAAAAATTTAAAATTATTTCCCAGACTGCTGAAATGTGTACCGCATGTACCGCGTTACGGGGTCAAAAATTAATCGCTAGTGTACCCTCTCATTTCCCTTCTCTCTGCCTATACGGCAAAGGCGCATTTCGATATGTCAAAGGTTTTG
Organism: Culex pipiens pallens; assembly: GCF_016801865.2. NCBI lineage: Eukaryota > Metazoa > Arthropoda > Insecta > Diptera > Culicidae > Culex > Culex pipiens. The sequence goes on from NC_068939.1 coordinate 130,105,518, forward strand.
GGTTCGAGTACCGATATCACTTTTATTTTTGGTTGATGAACTGTTTTGAAAATGAACCCATGAGAATAACGCTCTCGTCAATCTCGAGATTTATCCTCTGTGTCCGTTCATAGTACCTTTATACAACAGATCGTGTTCTTTATTCTCTCGGATGGCACTGCCCAACTGTGGGTGTACACGGTGATCTGTTGTCTTGTTGGTGATGAGTGGAAATATTATTGTGCCTTAAAATGTTGTAACAGGTGAATAAAGTTTTTTTTTATTGTGTCCTTGAAGCTGTTGTCATTTGCAGATAGTAAATCATTAGTTGTTTCAACAGATGGTTCATCTGGATCTTACAAGTTTTAACCGTCAATATTTTAACTATTTGAGGCTAATGCTCGTTTTTTATCTACAATTCCGTGGATGTTGCAAGTTATCAAAAATTCAAAGGGTCATTCCTTCTCTATAGTATCGGAACTTGGGGTGACTTGATCCACTTGTTTGTATCGTGTGTCGTTTATAACTTAGTATAAGGGTAATTCTCTACCAACTCACACGAAATCGGGAAAAGTTGCCCCGACCCCACTTCGATTTGCGTGAAAATTTGTCCTAAGGGGTAACTTTTGTCCCTGATCACGAATCCGAGGTTCGTTTTCGATATCTCGTGACGGAGGGGCAGTACGACCCCTTTCATTTTTGAACATGCAAAAATACGTGTTTTTCAATAATTTGCATCCTGAAACGGTGATGAGATGGAAATTCGGTGTCCAGGGACTCTTATGTAAAATTGGACGCCCGATTTGATGGCGTACTCAAAATTCCGAAAAAAACGTATTTTTCATCGAAACAGCACTAATTTTTTTTAAACTCTGCCATTTTCGTTATTTAACTGACTGCACCCTCAAGCACAACTTTCTAGAAAATGGCATATTTTTTACCCACACGCTGACGAGATACAGGACAAGGATCAAGCCATTTACATGTGCAACATTGAAACCATTTCCACGTCGACACAAATCAATGTTTGCTCTTTAACTGGTGTAACCAAATTAGTTGAAACTTGGAGCGTTTGTTAAACGATAGTATACGAACCGATTGCTTCAATAAGTTTGGCTCTATCATTTAAAGCTTTGAAAATATGTATCATCAAACTTAAAAAAATCGTTTTTTTCGAATAGTACTAAGATGTTGCAAAAAGTCTCACGAAAAGTGTAGGATGATTTGTCTCACTTAAAAAAATACCAAAATTATTTGATAAAAACACGTTTATGATTTAAATTACAAAACACAAAAAAAAAATAAATATTTTACGCCCTTCGCAAATGTCATTCTCGAGTGCAACTGGCCTGTCTACACACACACAATAACTTATATAAGACTACAACAGGTCTAAAAAGATTCATTGATATCGAAGAGGGTCGAGTAAAAATGTACCTGAAAAATTCCTGTTTCAGCTGAAACTGCCATTCACTTTCCATAAAAGTGCTTATGAAGCTTGTGGGCAGGGATAGAATAATCGCAAAAAAATCAATTTCACTTGTGAACTTTCTTCACCCGCGAAAGAGAGAGGAGGCAAATCACGGAAAAGAAAATCGCTCCCGAACTTCTCCAAGAAAATCAATCTGCTGATGGATTTTTGTGAATTTCCTTGTCAGCACCACTTAAAAATATTTATTTTACTTTGTTTACACGCACCTTGCCCATCTACAAAATGTGACAGGTCATATTTCGACGCGTGACGTTACACTTGCTAGTGTAGTAGTGAAAAAGATATTCCGCCGAATAATCAAGATGATGATTTTTTTAGATTCCTTTTACCGATCTTTCGTGCGCGAGAGGGAAGAGCCATACTCCCTTCGGATTTTTTCTCTTGATGAACGTCCAATGATTTTCTTTTGATGATGATTATTCCATCGCTGCTTGTGGGTGAGCAATTTCCTTAGGTTGTCCAATCTAACCTACACTCACCTTATAAAAAAAAGAAAAGTACATTGCTCGTAAAGAAAAAAAATTGGTGAAAACTTATATTACAAATTCTGCACCTAATTCGACGAACAGCAAAAAAATATTCACACCTCAAATATGGACACTAGAATGCAACAAATTGACTTTCTGGCGGAAATTCGAGGGCTTGTTACCGAATAGTTACGCTGAGGAGCAGTTCTCTACAAAATCGGTCTTTTTTCTTTAATTTTAATTTTTTATTTTTTAATCTGGCTGAAACTTGTTTGGTGCCTTTGGAATTCCCAAAGAAGCCATTTTGCATCATTAGTTCGTTCATATAATTTTCCATACAAATTTGGCAGCTGTCCATACAAAAATGATATGTGAAAATTAAAAAATCTGTATTTATTGAAGGAGTTTTTTGATCGATTTGGTGTCTTCGGCGAAGTTGTAGGTATGGATATGGACTACACTGAAAAAAAATGATACAAGGTAAAAAAAAATGGTGGTTTTTAGTTTCACTTTTTGTCACTAAAACTTGATTTGCAAAAAAACACTATTTTTATTTTTTTTTTTTAATTACTGATTTGTTTTAGAGAACATCAAATGCCAATTTTGACCGAGTTATGATTTTTTGAATCAATACAGATTTTTTCAAAAAATCTAAATCGCAAAAAAATTTCAACTTAATTTTTCGATGTAAAATCGAATCGCAATCAAAAAGTACTTTAGTGAAATTTTGATTAAGTTATAGCCATGTTCAGGTATTCAGGTTCAGTTATTCATTTTTTTTAAATTAGTGCCCATGTTTGCCCACTTTTGAAAAAAATATTTTTGAAAAGCTGAGAAAATTCTCTATATTTTGCTTTTTTGAACTTTGTTGATACGACCCTTAGTTGCTGAGATATTGCCATGCAAAGGTTTAAAAACAGGAAAATTGATGTTTTCTAAGTCTCACCCAAACAACCCATTATTTTCTAATGTCGATATCTCAGCAACTAATGGTCCGATTAACGATGTTAAAATATGAAACATTCGTGAAATTTTCCGATCTTTTCGAAAACAATATTTTCAAATTTTTAAAATCAAGACTAACATTTCAAAAGGGCGTAATATTGAATGTTTAGCCCTTTTGTATTGTTAGTTACCTAAAAATGGCTATAGCTTGAAAACGGTGCACTTATCAAAATTTTACTAAAGTACTTTTTGATTGCAAATTCGATTTTACATCGCAAACTGAAGTTGAAAAAATTTCGCGACCAATATTTCGATTTTTTGAAAAAAATCTGTATTGATTCAAAAAATCATAACTCGGTCAAAGATTTTTTGCCCATTCTGGAAATTTCTGAAAAGTTGGCATTTTATGTCCTCTAAAACATATCAGAAAATAAAAAAATAAAAATAGTGTTTTTTTGCAAATCAAGGTTTAGTGACAAAAAGTGAAATTAAAAATCACCAATTTTTTTTACCGCGTATCATTTTTTTTCATTGTAGTCCATATCCATACCTACAACTTTGCCGAAGACACCAAATCGATAAAAAAAGTCCTTCAAAAGCTACAGATTTTTGAATTTTTGCATATCATTTTTGTATGGACAGCTGTCAAATTTGTATGGAATATTATTTGAACGAACTAATGATGCAAAATGTCTTCCTTGGGCATACCAAAGGCACCAAAAAAGTTTCAGCCGGATTAAAAAATACAAAAAAAATCGAATGACTGAGATCTCAGAGAATTGCTCTGTTCGCTTTTGTAAGCGGATTCATCGGACGGGGAAGTAAATCGTCAATCCCGGCCTTAGAAATTAAAAAGAGAGATGTGAGCCGGTAACATGGAGTGAAACTTTTCCAGCTGCCATAGTAAACATCACAGTACACAGAAAAAAAATCAATGGAGCATTTCCATTCGAGCAGTTTTTGCTTTTTTCTACAATGTATTCCTTATGGGAGAACTGTCACCTCTACCACTCGAATCGGGTACTCCATTCCCGTAATCGTGAATTGTGTTCATGAATTTGAGAACCACGAAGGAATTTATTCATGAGTATGGTGCATTTGCACTATAAACGTGAATATATTCCTTCGTGGTTCTCAAATTCATGAACACAATTCACGATTTCGAGAATTGACTTTTTTCCGTGTAGCTTGACAGAATATTCTAGACTTTTTTTATTAGGTCCTATAAACAAATGTAAACATTGATTGTGTCCCGCTTACTCCGATTGGCACAAGGTGTGGAAGTGATACACTCAAAGTTTACATTTGTGTACAGGACCTTATCAAAAGAAAGTCGAGAGTTTGACTCCATGTTGCCCTTTTAATATCTTGTGGCGAAAAGCCCTTATTATCCTTACAAATTTGGATAAAAACCATTCGGCCCTGTCTAAATATTTTTGATAAATTCAAAGTGCTCGTGTTTCTGGGTACCCCATAGTTCATGCTTGCCTTCGAGTTGAGCCTGCGCTTAATTTATTTTTCTATTTTTGAAGGTCAGTGTCATAAATGTAAATTCTGGAGCAACACGAGAAAAGGGCGGATAAGCATTTTGACAGATTGAACTATTTTGCTATTTCTCAAGCTTCAGGTAACTTTTTCTCAAAATTCAAAATGGGAAACAATAGCTGACCTCCCCAGCTACCATTTAACACTATGGGTTTTGTAAAATAGTTGCCTATTGCCTGGGAAATTGCAAAATAGTTGCAGCTGTCAAAATGCTTATGCGCCCTTTTCAAATGTTGCTCCAGAATTTGCCGTATCACATTCTTAAAATTCCAATATTTCAAGAGGCAGAAATAATTTACATTTTTTTAAACAAGGCGTTAAAATTGTTATTCACTGCGTATGTTTTAAAATTGAATTATTATTATTTTATAATAAGTAATTATTCTTTACAAGATTCAATTCAAAGGAGGAGTCAGAACCTCTAAAATTATTCAGCATTGAGTATCCCATGTATCGATGCTTGTGCTCTTTCTAGTACAGTGGACTCTCTCGTTGTCGATATTTAAGGGACCGTTGAGAGCGGGAGGTATCAAATTATAGAACGAAAAATCGAAGCATGCTTCTTGAAGGGACTGAAAAATTTATTGACAGCTGGATCCATATTGATATCGAGAAGATCGACAGCCAGAGAGTCGGCTGTAACATGTTAACATTTTTAATGTACTTTAAAATTTAAAGGGAAGGAAATAAAAACACGTATCGTGTAATAAGCCAGCCTATTCCCGATCGAATCTCCACACTTACAAAACGTTCAATTTTTCCAGCACCACTGACTAACTGACTCCGCGATCCACCACTAAACACGATCATCCAATGCTGTTTGGTGGCCACCTGCAGGCTGCTGCTGTGGAAGCCCACGAGCTCCCTAGTCACGCCGGCCCAGCTCAGTATCTATCTGTATCGCACCACCGACAGTCGTCGTGCACACCATTCTCCTCCGAGATCATCGTCGCCGTGGAGTTTTTCCTCCAGGCGCGAGCCGCGCGCGCGAATAAAGCACCTCTCGTATCGTGGCCAAGCTTTTACTCGTCGCTGAACCGTTGACGGTGCCAGAAGTGATTTCAACGTGCGAATTTCGTCGTCGTCGCGAGTGCTGTGTGCTGCGTAGTCAGAAACCTCCAACGAGAGATCTGACGAAACTGGGGCTAGAATTTTGAGGCCGATCAGAACGTGGACGAACCTCAACCGAGACGGATCTCTCTCTCTTCCTGCGGAATCCTGCTAGTTTTTTTTAGACTTTGGCTTACTGGAGAGTCCTCGTGACGTGACGTGATCATGTCGAACATAAGTGATTTCTACCGCGACAAGGTCGTGTTCGTGACCGGGGGAACCGGGTTCATAGGGAAGATCGTGGTGGAAAAGTTGCTACGGTAAGAGAGGGGGTGGTGAATGTTTGTGGAGTTTGTGGAAAATATTCGCGTGAATGCTCATTTGGAACGTTTCTTCTCCTCGTTTCTTCGACAGAACAAGTGAAGTAAAGCAAGTCATACTGTTGGTGCGTGAGAAGAAGAACACACTGCCCGAGCAGAGGATCAAGGATATATGCGCGTGTCCTGTGAGTATGCGTTGGCCAAGTGGTTACCCAAAAAGCGATCATGGACTGTTTGATTGGAGCAGATTAGTGTTAATCACCTTAAACGAAATGATTAATGATGGTTCAAATTGTTTCAAAGGGCCTTTTTCGGGGACAAATAACCTGAAATTTGAAAAAAATGACCCCAAATCACCTTGCCTTCGGCGAACAGCATTGAACCAAGTGTGTGGTGTTACACAACCAGAATCTGTCTCAAACGACAAGTTTTCCTCCGAGTACTGGATCTAACCGTACGCACCGTCAAGTCGTTCACTAAGCTCCATAATTGAGCGGCCTGTTGGCGTAAACGACGTGGCGCGTATGAAGGCGTGCTACGCTATGAATACTTAAAAACACCTTCCATAGCCAATGCTACGCGTTTGGACTTGGACTGGAGTTGTGGAACAAAGTGGCAAATGTGTCAAAGTGAGCATTTTACATCAACGATTTCCTGACATGTGAGTGCAAATTGAGTTGGTGCTGAAGAACTTTGTCAGAGCTGATTTCTAAATCTGCGGATGATGTGTTAAGTTTCAATATTTATGAGACAAAATTATGGAAATAATTAGAAAAAAATGTAAAGGAGACATCAAAGAGAACAATCTTCTAAAGGTCGGATTATTGATGAAAGAAACAAGAAATACAAAATGTGTTGTCTTCTAAACTCCAAAAGGTATTGTCGTATACAAATGGACTCAAAATCAAAATCTGATCAAATGACTGAACGATGGAACAAAAAAATGCACTCGGTTTTCTCTGTGCACTTTTTATTTTCTTTCAATGAGGATAGACTTTCCAAAGGGACCATCCATAAACCACGTGGACATTTTTTTTTAAATATCAATCCCCCCATCCTCCCCGACGTGGGCAGTTTTCATTCAAATCAAAACCTTTTTGTATGGAGCGTGGACAATCGCCAACAATTTTGGCTTGGCCCTCGACCACGGCAATATCAACAAGAAAATCCGGCAACTTTGAATAAAGTTATCAGCATTTAAGGCCGTTGCAAATATTTTTCAAAGTTTATGGTTGGTTAAGTTTAAATTGGTTCGAAAAATCAGGGAGCAAAAAAATATTTTTTCAAAAAACTTGAAAATTTTGATGGAAATAGAAGTCTGATCAACTCAAAACAAACTAAAATGCCTTTTTTGGCATTGATAATCATATTTAGCTAGTTTGGGCTCGTTTAAACATATTTTGAACTTTTATGATATTACAATGTTCAGCACCGCTAAAACTTTGTTTTTGTCACAAAAATAAAATTTTCCTCAATACATAGAAATTTTGGAAATTTATTTTTTCATTCAAATGAGGAAACCGTGGTCTATAATTTCAATTTTTCAGTTTATTTTTTTATTGTTTGCCCTTTTCAGCAACATAATTTGACGTTTCTTTTGCTGAAATTTCAGTTGTTTTGACTAAGGCTACCATCTGTATACACATTCTGATGTTCGTTTTCAGTTAATATTTACTGAATACTGCACTACTGAAATTTTCAGTTAGTTTTTCGCTGAACTTCAGTACAAATTTGTATGGAGCTGTCAAAGTTTGCTGAAATTTCAGCAAGTTCTCATTTACTGAAAATTTCAGTAGTGCAGATTTCAGTAAATTTAACTGAATTCAGTAATGAGAAATTGGTGGGTACGGATTTTAAACAAGCCGGAATTTTTGTACGGAATTTTTCGCATAATACGGATTTGTACGGAATTTTAACAACTTTTTAAAAATTTCATTGCTTTTTTATTGGGCCAAAGCTTTTGCTAATTAGACATTTTTATTTAACTGTCAGTTTGATTTTAAAGGGATAACTTGCATAATTTTCCGGGTTTTCCTCAGTTCAAACTTGATTGTCAATAATTGTTATATTCCTTACAAAACATATTTATCCAATAAAAGATTCAAAGGCTTTCTAAATCTTGTGAAAACCTTGTGTTGTGCTTGTATTTATAGGACCTTTCCAATAGAAACTTTAGAAATGTTTTCGTGAAAACACTGACAACGATATTATTCGTAAAAGCAAACTTGTCATTTCGTTAACTTTTAAACAAGTTAATTTCTTTTAACTTTCACAAAAAGTTAATTTCTTTAAATCTTTTTGTATGGGACAAAACCTGAAACTTTTGAATATTGAGAAATACAGGCAAGTAATTTGCCGCCGAGCTATGATTTTTTTTAAATAATGTTATTTTTTTTAAAATCGGAACTGTATCAAATTTTTCGATTTTCCAAAGGCCTTAATATTCCATATTACGCCCGTTTGAAATTATCGTCTGGATTCCAATTTTTTTTCAAATAAACCTTTCGAAAAAATCAGAAAATTTCACAACTATTACCTTTATTAACATTTGAAATTGATAATTTGTTGCTGAGATATTGGCATTAGAAAATTGGGTGAGTGACCTTAATTTTCCTATTCATTTTTTTTAATCCCCAAGTTTGAAAGAAAATCTTTTCTCGCGAAAATGATTGCCTGAAGAAAAGCCCACTGAGTATGCTTTAATCTCGTTATTCCTGACTGCCACTTGATCGTTGAGTGTGGCAGGGACGAATAAAATGTTTAATGATTGGGTTTAGTCGCCAACTTGCTGCGATCAAAATACAATCTTCCCCCTTTACCACCAGCAGTCATGGGTTGTTACAATCAACGATTGTACACTTGACGAATGACAGCTAGTCGTGGCAAATTGAGTATCAAGACTATTCTCAGCAGTCTTATTGGTGAGGTGTAACAGGCAGCGATTAATCGCTAATTTAATCATAGTCGTCGGATTTTCATCACTGTTTATCCCTTGTATCTCAGCAACCAGAGGTCCAATCTCCAATGTTTCTAAGAAGCCATTTTTCAAAATTTTCTGAAATTTTCTAAAAAAAAATATTTTGTGTACCGTCAGTGAGGGTGACTATGGATCAAAAAACGATACACCTCTCATAATTTCTTAATAACAAAACCAATTTAAAAAACATCGAAAATCTTTCAACGTAGATTTGTTCTTACTATCTAAGAACTAACATTTCCCAAAATATGGTGGATTTTGATGAACACTACCTTAAATGCCAAAAGTTTGAAATTTGACCCAATCTCTCTCCTTAGAGGGGGTGACCTTGGGTCAAATGAAACTAAAATGATGCTCAAATACAACGATATGGTAAAAACAAGTCATCCAACAGTGTTTCTTGTTCGAGGGAATCGTATTGACATGCTAAAATGTTTGAAGTGGAGATTTTCAAACATTTGGGTAGTTTTCGAGCAATTCCAACAAAAATATTAGAAAAATGATTTTTCGAGAGGTCATTTAAGGCCAAAAACGTACCTCAACTTTAGACAGCTGCCAAAATAACAGGATTTGTTCTAGGAACGAGATTTTTCAAGTGAAGTCATTTTAAGATGTCCCCTACACAACCCTTTTAGCAGAATTTAGTTTCATTGAGAAGAATCTGAGAAATGGTCAAATCCGTCAAAAACGGTGCGCTACTTCCATCCATATATTCCCAAAAGTGAGATTCTTATTGAAAATTTAATGTTCTACAACTTTGTAGAACATACCAAAGTTGTAAAATTTGATCCTGAAAAGTTATTAGCGATTTAAAAAAGTCATTTTTGTTTGCAAATCATTTTTTTCACCAACTTTAGGCTCGGGTATCAATGGGTTAATCTCAACCAATTTCGCTCAAAAGATGCTTAAAATAACCGTTTTCCGCTTGTGGAGCAGGGGGTCATTTTATCTGGGCACCCTATTGGAGAGTTGTACGGGTGAAACAATGATACAAAATGTCCTCTTTGGTCATGCACAACGGGTAAAAAAAATATTTTTAAATAAATTTTGAAAAATTTACTCCGTTGCCTTTCTTGGTAAAAAGTATCTTACTTGACAGCTCGTACCAACGAGACCATAGTTGATCTATAATAAAAATTGATATAAGGCCTTAGGACCCTATTAGAGAAATTTTATAAATTGACCCCACTTGAAGGATCTGGCAACTCTGTAATTAAATATCTCGACTTGGTTCGGACTATTTTTTTTGTACTTTTTCAAACGCAAATGGATATGATGATAATATTTTTTTCACTTTCTTAAAAAAAAATCTACAAATCAACTTATTTGGTCAATTTGAAACAATTTTCGCAAAATTTCCACAAACCATTCAAGAACGATTAATTAACGTAAATCAAACTTTATCAAAGCTGTGTTTCAAACATGTATTTTCAAAACGATTAAACACACACAATTAAACAAATCTAAAATCCTGGAAAGTCATATTACTTGAATGTATGAGCTTCCAAATCGTGCACAAAGTTCAAAGTTTGCTGGGAAATTGCTAAATGTGCGAAGTTGTTGTATCCTTTCGGAACCTTGTCAAGAGCGAGGTGCAAATGATCCACAGAGACAGACGAGAGACATCTGCGCGATGCAAAAAAAAGGGATCAAGTCTGATTTTTATAACGTGTTTCGAATGTTTCGAAATACGGACACTTAGTAGCATATCATTCAGCTGGCAAAAAATCGTGTAATAAGTTTGAAATGTAGAAATATCATCAGGATATAGTATAAACAGTCAGTTTTAAGAGAATTCATGCAAAATATGTCTCTTCTAACAATTTTTCGTCAGAATTTGAAAATTAAAATGACTTGTTGTACTTCGAACCCGGACACTGATAAAAGCTGATTCTAAATCCGGAAACTTTTGCTTCGAATTCCGGACACTCGATTTTGCTTATGAATCGCACAAATTTGAACTGAAATGTTAGTGAATTGCATTATTAAGGTCTCAAATAAGCTGTTAACATCATAACAATCGATATTATGTATAAAAATTTGCTAGAATTTAAGGAAATCAAAACCATAAATTTCTGCTTTGCCTTCCCGTTGCATCGGACACCTATGAAACATTTCAGTGAAATGTTTCACACTTTTGGTAAACTTGTAATTTTATTTTATTTAATTGTTTTGGAATTAACTACAGCTACTACTTTAAATGAAAGTTGATGTTAGAATTCATCAAATAACACAGTTTTGACATTCATAATGCAAACTTATATCCAAATAATTGATAAAACAAGATGAGGTGTCCGGATTTCGAAGCGTCCGGGAATTCGAATCATGACGTTATCACAAATGAAATCGTCTTTTTTAAGATATCTTCAAGAAGCTTTGAAAGTCCTAAAGATGACATCAGCACATAATACAAAACGATATTTTTTTAGCCTGTTGATCGAAAAATATGCAGAAACAGCACAACAAAGTCAGTCAACCGTGTCTGACAACTTAAGCGCGCTGATGCTTCGCAACGAGCCGTTACGATCGGCCTGCAAAGTTTCCCCCAAAAATAAAGTCGAACCTCTGCCTATTTCGGGGCTTTCCACCACTGTTACGCTTTTCTGCATTTTCAATCTCGAACTTCGTAACAGTTTGTAGGTTGTCCTCTCATCCAAAAAGCATAAGTTAACCTTACGGCCTCCACATTACACGTTAAACGGACAGAAACGGGTGAAAGTCCGTCAGCTGGTCGTAATCACTGGTGCAGAATGATTACGAATGAAGGTTTTTCTTTAAAAAATAAGTGCTTTAATTGGTTAAAAATTGCCAAATTGTGTGATTTTCTAAAACCATTCATTTATCTTCAATGAATCAAACGTACGTGCAGAAACGTTCATTTCCCCCCTCAGGTTGAAACTAGTTCCGAACCTCCAGGCCTTGAGTTTTAAATATATGCAACATCCATCGTTTTTCTGGCTTGCGCGAAAAGTCATTGGAGTTTAGACTGCGCTAGAAACCGGTTAGAATGTTTCGCTACTTAAGTCATATAAAACGGACATGAATAAATGCTGAAAAAGAGAGACAATCTCGTTGCTGTGAAAGACTCACGTGAATGATAATTAGCCTGCAAATATTGCTGCTGAGCGCTGAATTTAAGGTTGATTAGTATTCGGGTTAAACTTCAGCAAATTTCTACCTTATTAACATGCGTATCATGTGTAAGTTCTGGTGATTTTCAGAATTGCGTACACTCATAAGTCACCTGAGGTAAATCCGGTTTTAGATTCTCCATCATAATGGGATTCTCCCACTCCCCAGGGAAAGTCGTTTGTAAAAGGCCCATCAATGAATTAAGTGATGCAAAAATGGTTCGCATTGCATACGTTTTAAATTCACACAAGTCATGATGAAACTGTCTGCTCTCGATGGCGATCGAAAAGTTAAAGAGTGAACGCATCGAGGGCTTGAGAAGCTGCAATGTAGACCGGAAAATTGGATCTCTTTTGACCATCGAGATCGGAGCACGTTGTGGGAACTTGTTGCAGCTAAGATCTTTCGAAAAGCTATCTTCAGTTACGTTTTGTCGTGTTGTGTGCCCAATTGATTGAGTTTTTGATGATTTTGCACTTAATTTTATTTTCACCATAAGAAAAGTTTGTTTTGGTAAATTTCGAAAGCATGTGATAATAATGAATGCTAACAACTTCTTAATTTTAAAATAATTCATAAAGTGACTGCCTTGAATGTTTAAAACCTGTTTCTCAAAAACGTGGTCTGTTTTGTTTACAAAGAATTCGAAATTGCAAAACAAAAAAAGAATTAGAGATGAATTCTCCATGGTAATTTTCAGAAAAATAACTTCTACTGAAACGTAGTACACCCGAAATTCAGAGTCGAGAGAATCGCTCCCTCAAAATTTATTGAGGGCTCATTGCTAAAATCGAAAGAATAATGCTACCAACTCACACCTAACAACAAATGCATTCGTTGATTGAAACAATAAATCTCCAACAAGTGTCATACATCGACATCTTTGTCACCAAGCTGTGGTGGCCGAGGCAGTTAAGTCATTGGGTTAGTCTGTCAAAAGCAGGGCTGTGGAGTAGGAGTCGGAGTCGGAGCCGGAGTCGGTGAAGTCGGGTCTTTTTGGGGACCTTGAGTCGGAGTTGGAGTCGGAGTCGTCGAAAACTCGAACAGCTGGAGTCAGAGTCAGCTACATTTTATGAGCTGGAGTCGGAGTCGGAGTCGTAGCCGAATATTTCTGATAACTCGGAACCGGAGTCGGAGTTATTTAAAATTCAACAAAAAATATGTTTTTTTTATTGTTCACAAAATTTCTTATTTTTTAATTGTTTTTTAAGTCGCATGCATTGCGTTGCCATTTGAAAAAAAAAAAGATTTATCAGATGAGCAATTCTCTATGAAATCTGCAGATTTCAACCATTTTAAAAAATTTTTTTTTTGCTTTATTTGGCTCAAACTTTATGGGAGATTCCCTATCACCCTATTGATTTGGTGTCTTCAGCAAAGTTGTAGGTATTGATGAGAACTATTAATAAAACAGGCAAACGGAAAAAAATTTGGTTAATTTTTTTTACAGAAAAACAATTTCCCAAAATCGGTCTTTTAAAATTTTTCTGACCTATTTTTTTTATGTAAAATCTAATTTGCAATCGAAAAGTACTTTACACATTTTTCGATTAGGCATAAGGCTTTCTAGTCAGAAAATTACCAACACATTCAAAGCATGTTTACATGACAGCTGGACGTTTGTTTGCATCAGGTTTCCTATCTCTTTCTAGCAAAAGTTTTTTGTCAAGCGATCTAGCTGGTTTTTTTGACTGACCGCCCAACATACTTCGCAGGTCTGGGACAGCTCGAGCTCGATCATTGTTTGCATCAGGACACTGTGACGAGGAATTCATCATTTTTGGGTTAAATTATATTTTTTTCACTGGGCCTAGAAAGCCTTATACCGTTTTAAAAATATATCCATTCAAAGTTAAATTTTGTATGAAAATTTCCGGTTTTTGACTTTTTAAAATAGTGTCCATGATTGTCCATTTCTGAAAATATTGAATGTTTGGCCCTTTTAAAATGTTAGTATTCATAAAAAAATATATTTTTCCGAACAGAAAATTTCACGAATGCTTCATTTTTCAATATTGAAAATCGGACAATATTGATATCGGAGAGTTGTTTGGGTTAGACTTAGAAAAAACTATTCTTTTATCCGCTGAATCGCAGCAACTAGTGGTCCAATTTTCTTAGACGAAATAGTAGGAAATTTTCTGAACTCTTAAAAAAAAAAAATTCGTCAATGGACAATCAAGGACACTGTTTTAAAAAATTAAAAAAAACCGGATTTTTTTCTGAAAAAAAATAACTTTAAAAGACTTTTTTTAACACGGTGCACCAAATAAAAAAAATGTGTAAAGTACTTTCGATTGCAAATTCGATTTTACATAAATATGAGGTAAAAAAAATTAAGTACATGATTTTATTGTTTTACAAAAATCACTATTTAAAAAAAATCATTAATAGTCGGTAAAATTTTGGTCCATACTTCTGAATTGTTGTAATAATCCAAAATTATGCCTTCAAAATTGGAGATATTTTTTGATTTCTGTTTCAATAATGTTTAAAACTTGTTACCTGGAAACTTTTTTCAGTTTTGTGGTTCGAACTTTTTTCTTGGGAAAATCATGACATTTAGAAAGTATTTAAATAATCCTATTTATCAATGTTTCCAAAATAATAGTTAACTAACTCTTGAAACATTTAAAAATATGTAGAGTCGGAGTCGGAGTCGGCTAGAGTTTGTAGGCTGGAGTTGGAGTCGGAGTCGGAGTCGGTTCGAGCTGAAAGCCGGAGCCGGAGTAGGAGTCATGATCCGACTCCGCAGCCCTGGTCAAAAGTCTCTAGTTCGATTCCCGTAGTCGACAATTTTAGTTTTTTGTTTTGACGGATGAACTTTTTTTTTTTGCAAATTATCCTCAAGGGAATAATTTTCTCGCCCATCTCGAGCTGTTTTCCCTGTGTCCGTGAATGGTACCACTATTCTCTCGACTCGAGGCCATTTTTCTCTCGAACGAACGCTGCCCAGTTTTGGGTGTATCATGTGCATGTTTTTAAAAATGTTTGTGTATAGTTTCAATTTAGATCAATATACTATTGAGTGGCATTTTTCGGATTAATCATCGTTTGAAATAAGTCCTTAAAATGACTTTTTTTTATTTTTTGGTTTGTACCCCGTTGGTTTGACAAAGTCATACTAAAAAGCGACGAACTTTCACTTTCGAACTTTTCAATTGTATGGTATGTGTGTGTGAGCGCCTTGTAAAAGAAGTGTCAAACTCAAAACAACCCCGATAGTTTGACAACAATCAGTGTAAAGCAGGTTGTATGACCCAGTCGAATGCCTGTCGGAAGCCATTCTGTCGCACGTCACATGCATTGTTGTGTTCAAACTAATAACTAGTAGCGACACGTTAGAGAACTCGTCAGTAATTCAAACCCCAAGAAGCGGCAGTCAAAACGCTGCCAATCCTTTGTCGACGCTCTGCTGTGGCCACTTGGTATGCTGTCACCCGGTGGTAGCTGCCGGCTGCCGACGGATCAGACCAGACGTGACTCGGTATGCATACGAAACGGACCGGTAGGTCGGCCGATCGCGGATGGAACCTACTCAACGATTCTCGTCACAGTGGACTTTGCTGAAGACGCGAACTTCTTTACGGGTGCGGGTGCGCGGGCAAAATTCCGAAAACGGCATGCTGATCCCATATCTGCCGCAGACAGATCGGAGCTCCACACCTGACTGTTGCTATACCTTAAGTCAGCTTAAGCTGATCCCTCGACATCGTTTGCTCCGAACTACCATTGAAAATCAATTACGACTTCGTGAAACCGCGAACCTTAAACCTGACATTGCCCCATAAATACGCGTCTATCTGTATCATAGGATTCATAGGTCAGCGGCACTGGCTTATATTAGTCATAACTGCTGAGAGGAAAATTTCCCATTACACGCGGTGACGGTGGCTTAGCTAAGGGACTTTATTCAGTTGCGTAGTGATCGCTCACCTGAGGCAGCGAGGCACTGATTGTATCGCTCGTTAATCACTTTTTGTTGTTCGGCTTGTCGACGAGTTACACAACATTCAATGGTACAGATATTTACTCTAACCCCCGAGGGTTCCAGTCTAGAATCTTGTTATTTTGTTCTAGTTTTTAATGCAATAAAATTGATCAGTAGATCTTGGTATGAACAACAGTGAAATGACTGTTGCATGGATTTTTTTTCCGTGTCGGCAGCATAGATTTGCACACAAGAAAATCGCACAAACCCGAAAAAGCACGTACCAGCCCGATTCCGACGTTACGACTTTACACCGCGCCACCTCGCAACGATTCACCACACTCGATCGTGATACAATCACGGGACGCATACCGATTTGCATTTCTGGCTCCAAACCTGGCGGCTACAACAACCTTTGCCGTACCCTTACCGGTTGAGCAGAATGCAAACAGCTGACCACCTCATATCCAGTAGAGTAGCTTTTCCTATACAAAGATCTCCGGCAATGTGATATCCGCATATATGCGCTTCAAGTAGCACGTCGCAGAATTTCGAATTTGAATCGACCAGACCGAACCGGACCAGTGAGTGGCTTTGGCAAAATTGGAAGTTTTATTGCTTGACGCGGACTCCAAAACAGGTTTCCCTTACAATTTTAGCGACCAAATTCAGGCGACAAAGCCTGCGCGCGATGACGACGACCCTGGGTGAGTTCGTCTTCAGAGTCGTCCCCTTATCGGCACGTCGCCCAGAGTGCAATGACGTCTCTGATTCGCGATTTGATATTCACAAATTTTTCCGTGCCTCTGGTGACTTTGTTTAAACGGCATCAATGGATTATTCGAGATCGATAGTTTTCCTGGCAAAGATCATTCGCGAGTTTGAGGTCAGCCGGAGTCAGTCACCTCGCCGGGAGGCGGATCAGTCCCAAAAACGGCTCTAGGCTAATTGAGTTTGACGTAAAACACTCACCAGCGAGGTAAAGGTTGCGATTCCACTCGGCTGATATGAAACGGGTCATGTATGCGGGGAAGTGTGATGCATTTTTTGGGCTCTCTATCGATTTAATTGAGCTCGTACAAATTTCAGATTGATCAAACCTTTTTTTGTGTTGAACCTCTGCCAAGAAATGTGACAATCCCTTGTATCCGCCCCTAATCAATATATTCACAACAGGTGGTAAAGGATGTTCCAATGCATCTTCTTATACTGGGGTGTCCAGCCCTCGGCCCGCTGACCAGAACCTGCAACGTGAAAATTGCTCAATCATGGCAACCACTTTTATACTGACATTTTTGGATTTCCTTTTGAGTTTTTAACTAAACTGAAATATCAATATTTAAAGTTTAGTTTGAACTTCCAACAAATTTTTAACTCACATTTCCATTTCAATCCTTTTAAATTTTCGAATTGTAATTTTTTTCGAGAATTTATTATTTGAGTGACCCAATACAGAGCGGATTCGCTAATTCGAATGGAATTGCATTCGAATAAGCGAATCCAAATTCGCTGATTGGAACGACTGACGGCTGTCAAAAGCTTGAAACCACGTGTTCGGAAATTGCAGGACAATGAAATTGAACGTCAACATCAGTTTAAAAAATGGTTTTGACGGTTGAGTGCTTTCTAATTCGAATACCTTCGAATTAGCGAGCATTCGAATTTGCGGACATTCGAAGTAGCGAAATTCGAGTTAACGGATCAAGGATCATAGTTTTGAATTTCATCGCGTTTAACAAAAAACACTTTTTATTGAATAAAAAAACGAAACTTCAATGGAATTAATGAATGCGTGAATTTGAATTTCATGTATAATTATTCAATATTGTTTTTAATTCAGGGACAAAATGTGTATTGTTAGAAAAAGTATAAACAATTATCGACTAATTTATCCTTTAAAAACTGATGAAACCGTTGCAAATTTTACAAAGATTCAAAAATATCTCAATGAGGGGACAAAAATATTGAATGTTTCATGGAAATTTGAATAGGAATAAATAAATAAGTTTAAAAAATAATTGATCTCGCATTTTTTTATTTTTTTTTATTCTTCCATTTTTTTAAGGGATAAATAATTCTAATACATTTTTATTTTATATGGTTTTTTGGACCTTTGTTAAAAAACTCCAGATAAGAAAACATTTTTGTTTGTTTTTAATAAGTATCGCAAAAAGTATACAATGATTTTTTCTGGATTCATGAATTTTTTTTTCGTGGATAAACAAATCCATCTTTTTGCAGATACAAATTTTAAAAATCAAATAAGCAGTTTTTCAAGGCTTTCTCTATCCTCCCCCCCCCCCCCCCCCTCTCTAGGGTGCCCACGTGGTTTATGGATGTTCCCCTAATAGAAATATCTCAATAACCCTTTTCAAATAGGTAAATAATCATTTTTTTTTTATTTACGATTATCTACGATTTGATAACACTGGACGATCTCTAAACTGTTCCGAATTTGTATTCCAGCCTAACGGAACACGAAAAATTTTAATGGAGTGCCGAATTTGAGTGCAAATGGAGTGAAAGAAAAAATCAATAACTGCTCGAATGTCCAAAACTAATATAAAAAGATTAGTGAAAAAGGGACACAGAAAGTTCCGATTATTTTGTATTTTGTCGGTACTAAAAGTCTCATTTCCGCAATTTGCATTTTTTAAATATTTGATTTATTAACTAGGATGTGCATATTTATTGCATTTATGCACGCTTTACAACTATTAGGTGAGGTAGGAGAATGAGAAACATTACAAAAGAATGTTAATTTGATAACAATTGTATAATGTTCTAAAAATATTAAATTACAATTGGTTTAAAATATTTAGTTAAGTTAAAGATAACGATACTTTACTAATATTAAGGCCGTTGCAAATATTTTTCAAAGTTAAAGCCGCATCCCCTCTTTAAAGTTGGTTCGAAAAATCAGGGGACATTTTTTTTCTAAAACTGGAAACTTTCAATGAAAATAGAAGTCTAATCAACTCAAATTAATACAAAATGCCTTTTTCTGCATTGATTATCATATTTAGCTTGTTTGGGCTCATTTGAAAATATTTTGAACTTTTATGAAACTATAATGTTTAGCTCCACAAAAACTTTTTTTCTCACAAAAATATAATTTTCGCCAATACTTAGAAATTTAGGAAACATATGATTGCAAAGCAACTGGCCTGTAATTTAATTTGTTTAACAACGGCCTAATGAGGATTAGAAAATATTAGTTTTTACTTAGAAATTTGTTTTTTATGGCCTATCTAAATTCACATTACAAACAAAATTACACGGAACTTACAAATTTGAATCAATAGAAATGATTCTGACCTTCCACAATGGAAAAGTAATCAAAGTAGAAACTTTACGTATGGTTTGGAAAATTTCAAAATCTACGCTAACGTCATGATTCGAATTCCCGGACGCTTCGAAACCCGGACACCTCATTCTGTTTTATCAGTTATTTGGATATAAGTTCGCATTATAAATGTCAAAAATGGGTTATTTGATTGATTTTAACATCAACTTTTATTTACAGTTTTTTTGAACGCTGTAGTTAATGTCAAAACAATAGAGCTTTATGACGTTTCGCGTACGCACACTAGCGCACCATTTGGTTTTGTTGCCTGCCAAATTTAACCTCACTTTATTTTCGTGTACGTACACGCAATACATACGCACGTAGATTACTCTATATTAAATAAAATAAAATTATAAGATTACTAAAAATGTGAAACATTTCACGTGAAATATTTCATAAGCGTCCGAAGCGCCGGGAAGGCAAAGCAGAAATTTATGGTTTTGATTTCCTTAAATTTTTAAATAAAATATCGATTGTTTTGATATTAACAGCTCATTTGAGACCTAAAGAATGCCATTCACTAACATTTCAGTCCTAATTTGTGCGATTCAATAGCAAAAACGAGTGTCCGGAATTCGAAGCAAAAGTGTCCGAATTTCGAATCAGCTTTTATCAGTGTCCGGTATTCGAAGCACAACAAGTCATTTTAATTTTCAAATTCAGATGAAAAATTGTTAGAAAAGACATATTTTGCATGCATTCTCTTAAAACTGACTGACTGACTGACTACATCCTGATGATATTTCTTCATTTCCAACTTATTACATGATTTTTTGTCAGTTATAACAACAATGATATGCTACTAAGTGTCCGGATTTCAAATCATGACGTTATATTGACGATTTTATATCAAAGGTAAACAAAGTCACTAAGATGGGCCATTACACTAAAACCCCGGTTTACGCTCAGGCGTTACGCTTTGTATTTCGTCGTTTTCTCTGGAGAGCAATTCTCTGAGATTCCGGTCATTCGAGTTTTTTGCAGTTTTTAATCCGGCTGATACTTTTTTGGTGCCTTCGGTATGCCCAAAGAAGCCATTTTGCATCATTAGCTTGTCCATATAATTTTCCATACAAATTTGGCATCTGTCCATACAAAAATTATACATGAAAATTCAAAAATCTGTATCTTTTGATGGAATTTTTGGATCGATTTGGTGTCTTGGGCAAAGTTGTAGGTATGGATAAGAACAACACTGAAAAAAGATGAAACACGTTAAAAAAAATTGGTGATTTTTTATTTCACTTTTTGGCACTGAATCTTGATTTGCAAAAAAAAACAATATTTTATATTTTTATTTTCTGATATGATGTCCTAAGGACATACAGACATCATGAATTTGCAATCAAAAAGTCCTTTAGTGAAATTTTGATAAAGTGTACCGTTTTCAAGTTATAGCCATTTTTAGGTAACTTTTTTGGAAATAGTCACAGTTATTTTTTTTAAGTATCGGACTAACATTCCCATCCACTTCCCCGTGTCTTACCACTGGTCGTGGCCGGCGTCGGTATTGATCAGCACGATAGGGATCTTTGAAAATTGCGAAGGGGTGATGATTGGTTCCTAATTTTCATCTGTGGTCCACGGAGCAATGTTTGGGGGTCCTGGTCAATAACGAAGTAGCAGCTACGGGTAGACACCAATGCTATGCTATGCTAATAGTCACAGTTATTTTTTTTTTAAATTAGTGCCCGTATTTGCCCACCTTGAAAAAAAAATTGGAAAAGCTGAGAAAATTCTCTATATTTTGCTTTTTGGGGCTTTGTTGGTACTACCCTTAGTTGCTGAGATATTGCCATGCAAAGATATAAAAAACAGAAAAAATTATATTATCTAAGTCTCACCCAAACAACCCATTATTTTCCAATGTTGATATCTCAACAACTAATGGTCCGATTTTAAATGTTAAAATATTAAAGATTAGTGAAATTTGTTGACCTTTTTGGGAACAATATTTTTATTTTTTTTAATCAAGACTAACATTTCAAAAAGCCAAACATTCAATATTACAATTATCCTTTGTTTATGGAAGTAAAATGTAATCATGAAAATATCATAAAATTTTTGACATTGAACTATGAAAGCAGTTGAATCAAATAGTCCAAGATCAGCTACGTTAAGGGTCAACACAGAGCAAAGAATCTAGAACCTCACGAGCACACAATCCTTGCCAAGGCAAACCAGCCTCGACTCTTGTTTCTCTAATCACTAGCTAAAGAACATTGCGACCAAATGACGTCGCACTATATATCGCTACTATTGGAAGCTCCACTTATATTTTTTGTCAGACAAGGAGATTTAGCTGCGAGACAAAGGTTCACAAACCTAGGAATTCGAGAATCGTTGGACCTTGCCCAACGGTCACGCTCGAGGCAAAGATCTCCATCATTCTCATTCTAGTTTGTTGTGAAATCGTCATAACTATACGTCTTATTTTACTTCCAAAACATCCCCCGAAGGTGGGCTCTCCAATTCTATAAATGTGGCTTTATAAATAACATTAGTCCCAAATTTGTACGACATTCAGCGCAAAACTCTGAAGGCCATCCTCCCGCGTTGACGACCACGACGACGAGTGGATTTCCGAAAAATGATCATCACTCGGAAGCCAAAAACCGGTTCCTCGGGTCTGGACTAGTCTAGAGAGGTTCAGCTCCCATCGATAATGCTTTGTTTATGTCGTTTGTAGGCAAGCGTGGCACAGTTGATAAGCCTGTCAGCGTGGTTTTAATTAAAGTGGACGATCAAAGTTTAGTCAACCACACAAAAAAACTTGATTAATTTTGACTGACTTATTTACACCATACTTAAGCTTGTCAACAGTAGCAACGCCTTAAAAAAAACTAGTGCACGATGCAAATGAGTGAGTTTTATGATCCTTTCCTGAACCTTAATGATGTACCTTAAACATCGTAAAAAGGGTTATGGTATAAATCTTCGAATAAATTTGAATTTATCGTATCGAGTGCCAAAAGTCGTAAAATCAATGCGTCGTAAAAAGATGATCGTCGTGTTTTACTAGCCCTTTGACAAAAACTCCACTTTTGTTCCAGTGAAGTCACAAATCAAACTGGATTCTCCAAAAATAGCATGATATGTTTGACGTCAACGGGTTATCTGATGTCATTTTTATCTCAATAAAAACAAAGAATGGAATAGCCCATGCCAAATTGCGATTCCAAGTGAGCGAATCAATTAACAAACTTTGGCGGGATTTTAAAGTGCCACACGCGTTTGAATCGTTAATCAGTTCCGTTTCAGCCCAAAACGGGGGCTTGCTGAGTGGGTCTGGCGGGAATTTGAATTCCAAGCTTTTAAAGGTTTTAAAATATGCGGTTTATAGCCCTTCCCACCTGAAGAGCTAAGAATAGAGCTGGTAAATCTATTTTTAGCCAAATTTAAGCTAAATCGTTGATATTTTGGGGATGTTTATGTGTACCAGGAAATCAGGTTTGGGGTTCTAGCTGTTTTGAGATCGATTCTGTTTTTATCATCAGCACTTAGCACTTAGATTTTGCGTACAAATAACTTTGATATTTCCTGTCTAATAGTTTTAAAAGTTGAAAACAAAAGAAAACTGAGTAATTGAAAAAAAACACTTATGGAAATATGTAAGTTTAAGTTAGATTTAGGTTTGGTTATGTTTTCTTAACATTTTTTTTTCCTCATTGTACCTAGTGTTACAAAAATCACGAAAAGCAAACTAAAGCTATAGAGCAACATCTGATCACTTATTATGCAAATCAAATGTAATTATTATTATTATAAGAAAGGTTCAATAAAGTATATTTTATTAAAAAAAATACATAGGAGAGAAAAACTAAAGCTTGATGAGGTAACTAATTTGGGGACTTTGAACTAACTTAATTATGAACTGTCAATGTGGAACCAATGTACTGTTCGCCAAAAGCAGAGAGTATTGTTATCGATCAAAGTTTTTTTTTTTTTTTTGCAACAATGAAAAATGTGTGAGTTTTGAGGACCTGGAGTTGAAATCAAGAAATGTTAAGAAAGTTTAAGGCGAGATCGTCATTTTTTATAGTTATGGATGGATGTTGTTTATGGAGTCGATGCGGTTGTATCCATCCAGTCTTTATTGTTTGGTTCCGTTTGAAAACCTACTAGTTTAGTGAAAATCTTCTCTGTTTGTTGGATCAGCTTCGCTAGAATTAGCGATGTTAATTTGCTGGACCAGGAAAATCAGCCAGAGAATTTATCTGCGACATCGCAGAATGATACTCTCGCCGCAGTTCTTCGTCACTCGTGAAAAAGAAAAACCTCTCCTAACCGATCGAAACTGGAAAACTCACACAATTTTCCAGCAAAAAATGTCCAAAACTAGACCAAATAAGACACCTACTACTGATTATAAAACAGCTCATTTATCAGTAAGAAAAAAGTCATACTTGTGCTTAAACAGTCTCCTTATTTGTAAATGTAAACAAAGTGGGATCATTCGAAAATCACGTTACGCATTCTCTCTATTCATCACCCAGCTAATTATTGCAAAACCATTGGACAGGTGTAAAACGCATTTTAAACCCGTTTTTCATTCAAATGTTGAAACAATGGCATGTAATTTTAATTTTGTTGCTTTTGCCAACCCCCCTCCCCCCCCCCTCCTTCCTTAACTTTGGTCAGAGTCGAGGGACATATCGAGCCAAACATTTCATTAGGGCACAAAACCAAAATCCGCGATTCGAGAAAATCGCTTGCAAAAAGTGCACAACTTGTTTCAATTCCTATTTTAAAAAGAAGCTTCACTGATGGTATTTTTACTTATGATACGATAAAACACATCATTATCCTCAACTCTGCTTTAATGCTTCTTAATTTATGTTGATTTTCGCAATAAAACTGATAATTTAAAAAAAAAATCGTTATTAGGCCCTTTTAACTTTCCAACTGTTGTTCATAATGGGCCCTTTCTAGATGCAATTTCAAAGAGAATTGAAAGGGCACTAAAGCGCTGTCATCCGATTGTTGTATTGAATGATGTTTATGGGACCTTCTGTTCAGTTAGAAATAATGAGGAATTCAGCGAACATTATGTTAATTGGTGAAGATTTGTGATCGAATGGTGAGAATAGGGCATGTGAAATATAAAATTCTTCGAAGGTGTACTGAACAGGATCCGCGGGACCGTGTTAAATATTGTGGTTCGACGAAGTTTTTTTCTGCAGAAATCCTTGGTGAAACGTTAACCAAACGTTGTTTTTTAAGTGAATTAGTGTTAAGAATGTATGAAAACTGCACTTCATAACATAGAAAGTTCCTCAACTACGAAAAACTAGCGAAAAAGAAAAGGGCCCAATTGAACTTTTTTACTGGTTCGGAGTGAACATTGTTATGGGCCCTTTTGAGTTTTTGATTTTTTCAATAGGAAATTGTTTGTTATCAATCTGATTCTTGGAGGGTATGTAGGGAGTGTACTAATGAATGGAATAGTGGAATAATCCCGAATGTTTACGTTTTGGTTTTGGGCCCTAATGAAATGTTTGGCTCGATATAATGTTTACACCATGAGGATTTTAAAAGTTTTTCTTTGTCAATACTGTAACCCTCTAACGCCCAGAGCTGTTTGCTTATCGTAAAAATAGTAAATGGTTAAATTTTGGTACAATAATGCAGGAAACACTTTACTTTGGCCCACAAACATCGAATTGATGCAAAAAGTTGAATTTGAAGTGGTGCACCAGAGCACAATCAGGATGATGAGCAACTTTTTTTTAAACCACAAAAACTCGTTTTCTTCAAATCTATTGGTTCAGTTGTTTGAAAATGCTTCGAAATGTGTTAAAAACTACTTATTCATTGCTGTAAGACTATGTTTCTAAAGTATGAAAGACAAATTTTTAAATCTCTGCATTTTCAGATTTCTTTGAATGGGTCATTTGAAACTCACAAACATCCATTTTCATTAAAAATAAGGAAAATAATAAAACCATCGGTTTAATAGCAATGTTTTGTCTTGTTTTTGAATAGTCATAACGTTTATAAACTTTTGTTTTGATTAATTAAAGATTTTTCTGTAATTTAGAAAAAAAGTGCTCCTGAATATTAAGTTGCTAATATGGGACCATCCATAAACCACGTGGACATTTTTTTGGGAATCTGTTACCCCCCCCCCCCCCCCTTCGTGGACAATTGTCCATACAAAAAAATCTTTTTTGTATGGATCGTGGACAATCGCCATTCCCCCCCCCCCCCCCTAAAGTGTCCACGTGGTTTATGGATGGTCCCTATGCCTATGTGGTGCTCAGGTGCAACAAATGGAAAAGGTCGAAAAACATGCAAAATCGGTCCAAACTCACAATGTTATTCACAGGGGTTCTTGTCCAAGTTCAAATGATAGCAGAACATTTTTTGTTTCATAAAATTTTGTGTTTGGTAATTTTTACGGGCTTTTGAAAACAGGTCTTATAAATTTCCCTAAAATTGACCCATTTTTGTTTACATTTCGCCCTGTTACCTTTCTTGTGTTTCACCAAATTTGATGAAATTTGGGGAGATGTCAGTATACATTCTACATGAACACCTGCAACTTGAAGCATCATGAAAAGTTGTGTCAGTTAAGAGATATTAAAGTTCAAAGTCTTGGTGCTCTGGAGTAACCATCGGCGGGAGAGGGGTAGTAATTTTAACTATAGTATATATGTGTACATATATGTTTAGTGCCATTAATCATTTAATTAATCACCCACCTAAATAAAAAAATTACGAGTTGTGAAGCTGAACAATACTTGCTTACTTTTTCAAATGATCGTATGTACATAGGAAACCCATGGAAAATTGGTTGTTTTGAAAAAGTAATCTAGAATTGTTATAAAGCATATTTAAAGCAAAACAATGTAAACGTGCCAATGTGAGTTTTAAACAAAGGTATATCCTGCTATTATTGCCTTTTAAATTTCAAATTTTCCAGGAAATTTTATTTTTAATGAGTTTTGTGACAATTAACAAACAAGTCAATTATGCCAGAAAATAAAATAATATAAAGAAAACCCAACTACGGGGAATGATAATTGGGTACTAAAGCCCTATGTAAATTTTTATGTACAACGGTAAAAAAAAGATTTAAAACCATTTCTGATAACTTTTTTTTCATTTTAATGCAACAATTTTTTTTGACAGGACAACATTTTTTCTATGGATCAACTATGGTTCCCTTGGAACGAGCTGTCAAGTAGGAGCTTTTCTGTCAAGAAAGACCGCGAGGTTAATTTTTCAAAATTGATTTAAAAATCCATTTTAAACTCTTTGTGGTCGTACAAAGGGTCATTGTACTCAGAAAAATAAGCTTTATCGCTGTAAACAATAATATAAGCAATCTAAGCTTCATTTTAGGACCCAATTGCTGAAGGTTGTAGAGTTTGTTCTAAATAATCAGTAAGGAATAAAAACAAAATAAGATATAAAGCAATGCTTAAATCAAAGGAAAAAAGAAGTAAAAATTATTGTAGAACAAAAGTAGCTCACAATGACTTTCTTGTCTCAAAAAATTATTTATATATATTGAGCAGAAGAAGGTGAGAACATTTATGGGAAATGTGAAAAATGCTTTTAATCAGAATAGTTTTGGTGAAAACAAGTGACTCATCAACACTTTTGCATGACATTGTTAATTGAATAAAATCCGATAAACTGCAAAAAAAAATCGTTTCCCCTCATTCGGTACGATGTGATGCGATACCCGCAATTACTGCCCGTCGCCGATAATCACAGTTAATCAACTCAGCGAAGAAAAAAAACATCAAATAACAATTGATGATGAGGCGAATAAACGGAGCAATAAGCCAGCATCATCCCTAACTGTACAAGACTCAAGAAATGGCTGGTTTTTGTCCACTACAGTTTTGGCCTGAAGGCATAAGCTTTGTAAGGATCGAAAAAAAACTACCCAGTTTTAATACTAATTGGCGATCACACTTCTTGCAAGTTCTCAACTCAACTACTCTAGTACGAATCTAGCGGTTCTCCTCGCAGTAGTGTGATTTTGCATATGTGCGAAGTGCCCCCCCCCCCCCCCCCCCGGAAAACCGGTAGAATCCGGGCAGGAAGGCAATCTGGTTTAATTAAATTCATTACGAATGCATCTCGGGCAGCTTTTGAACGGAAACGTTTCATTTAGTTGATTGATAGCCTGTGAGTGATGTGCGTTGTTTCTCAGCTCACACCCGGGGCCGTTTAACGATGAGTAGAGTAACTACCTGTTTGGGAGTGGGGGTGTGAGCGGATAATTACTTACGGTTATTTGTAAGTTTCCGCACTACTATTTGTCGATCGGTTGCGATAGAGCGCAATCAATGGGATTTGCGATCGGACATGAACCCATTGTTATGATGATTACATCTGCCTACAAAGTAGATGAACTCGATCTGTAGCATTTTGTTTTTCCTCACTTTATTTATCTCTTTTTTTGTTTTTTTTTTTTTGTGAAACTATCATACCGTAATCTGGGGTGAATCGGGACTACAGTCTGAATAGGGACAGCAGTTTTTAGAGCACTTAACCCCTTCCCGCCCAGAGCAAAATCGAGATTTTTTACGTTTTTCACTATTACTCGTAATTGGATCGACCAAATTGGATGAAATTTTAATAGTTATAAGCTAACATTCTATATAAACTAATGCAGGTTGAACCAGGTTGAAAAAATGCATGGTTGCAGAGAAATTTAATTTAGAATACAAAAATTAGTGGTGCTCTGGAGTAACCATGGGCGTTAGAGGGTTAAAGCTTATAAATTTGAAAATGGATGTACACATTTTGTTGGTCTGAGTCTGACCGAAACCAACCAGAAAAATCAAAATATTGTGCTCCAACATGGTTAAAACTGCTGTCCCAATTCGCCCCATGTGTCCCGATCGCCCCAGATTACGGTAGAGTTTTTTAATCTGCACCATAATAATTCAATGTTCTATCAAAACAATGATCTTTATTTGTTGAACATCTCACTCTCAAATAATGTAAGACAGCACGACGTCAGAAACATAAGAGCAAAGGGAATATGCAAAACTGGCCAGGCCTAACGGCGTAATGTTAACCGCAGACACAATTCTTTGCATTGTTCAGAGCTTCATGACATTTTCTCTTTTTCTACATGCGACTATTCCTGATTCAACAGTGCATGATCGTTTAATACATTGTTCTCAAAAACTAACCCAATTTATCCTCCCATCAGGTATTCGACAGACTGACGAAAAAGTCCCCAAACTACAAAGACCGGATCAAGGTGGTCGAGGGTGACCTGGAAAAGGAGAACCTCAGCCTGTCGGCAGAAAGCATGGAGTACCTGCGGGAGAACGTCAATATAATTCTACACATTGCTGCCACCGTCAAGTTTGATGAAGAGATCATCAAAGCCATCAGAATAAACCTGCTGGGAACGCGGGAAGCGCTGGAGATCGGCAAACACGCCAAGAACATGGAGGTTGGTTGGGTTTTGGGGATGCGATTGGTGGAGTTTAAACAATTTCAAAACTTTCAGAGTTTCATCTACGTTTCGACGGCCTACTCCAACAGCTACACGGACCACATTGAGGAGCGCGTCTACCCGGTGGACTTCAACCCGGAGAAGGTGCTGGCGAACCTGCAGGACGAAAAGATGAAGGAAGAGCTGTTCAAGTACTCGCTCAAGTGGCCAAACACGTACACGTTCACCAAGTCGCTGGCCGAGGTCCTTACCCAGAACTACCGTCAATACTTCCCAGTGGCCGTTTTGCGGCCATCCTGCGTTATGCCTGCCATCGATGAGCCCATCCCCGGCTGGTGCGACAGTATCTACGGCCCGAACGGCACCTTTATCGGCTGGTACTATGGCTTGATTCGGACGACCCAAATCGACCCACATGTGCAGATCGACACGGTGCCGGTGGACTACGTTAGCAACGCGATCATCGCCGTCGGCTGGAAGACGTACGCCACCAGGTGAGAAGGTTGTGTTTCGAGGATATGTTCAAGATTTAACTGTGTTTTCTCAACTTAGGGAACAAGAGAAGGAAGTACTGGTCTACAACTGCATCAGCTCCGCGGACAATCCCCTTACGTTTGGTAAGTCAACTATAACTATAAGTTCGTCTTAAGGCCTTTTGAATAACCCTGAAAATTGCGACATTTCAGATGAACGACGTCTCGAGTGCGCAAAGGTTGTTGAAAAGCACCCCCTGCTGACGGGGCTGTACACACCACTATCCATTGTAACCAGCAGTGACACCATGTTCCGGATCTACTCGCTCTTTCTGCACTACCTGCCGGCGTTCGTGCTGGACACGGCTATGCGGCTACGGGGCGAGAAGCCCCGGCTGGTGAGCACGTACAACAAGATCGACAAGGTGGTCGAAACGGTCAGGAAGTTTACCAACACCACGTTCTTCTTCGACAACCAGAACATGCGCGATCTGTACGTCCAGTAAGTAGCCTAACCCGCAACCGATCCCAACATTGAACCATTTCTAACGAAAACGCATTTCCTTCCCCTCCGCAGAATGAACTCTGCCGATCACCGGCAGTACCCCTGCGACAACCGCAACTACAGCTGGCGGTTATACTTCGAGCGTGTTGTGCCCGGCCTCAAGAAGTACTTCTTCAAGGAGGATCTCAACAACGTCAAGCAGGCCAGACTGGTGCAGCGGAAAAAGGAACTCACGGTCCACAGCATCCTGGCGGTGATCTTAGCCCTTATTCTGTTCCAGCTGTACTACCTCCTGTTCTAAAATTCTAAACCCTTGTGATGTACAACGACACCCACCCTCCCGAATTGAAATGCGCGCTGCTAGTCATCGCACACGAAACCGCACAAGCCTTAGGCCATCATGAAACAACCAACGACGACGACTACCCAAAACTGGAAGGAAACAATGCAAAGCATAGTACTTGGAATAGACCATGCTGGTAAACCATGTGGACACAACGCCTTCTTTATTTCCCTCCCCCTCTTCCCGAGTGTCCATCTGCTTTACAGGTGGTTCCATTTACAAAAAAAAATATAACAACATTTGACACTATTTGCTCAATTTTCAACAGAATGTTGCGACATTCGTATAGTGTCTCTTTTTATAAATATTTATTAAAATAAAGTGTGTAAGTCTACCAAATCGTTGCCATTTATTAATATCATAATTTCCCTTTCTAAACAGGGCTCAGACCAATTCAAAATTATTGGACCTTTTCAAAAAAAAAACTCCAGATTTGAGCTCAACAGCGGGGTCGTCGGAATCATCGCACAGTGGAAAAAGACGATTACATCCACATCTCGCAACGCGGCTGGCCCCAAGTTCTGCCAATACTTTTCTTATGTGAGCAGTTCTCTAAGAAATCATTGGCTGAAACTTTTATGGTGCTTTCGGTATGCCCAAAGAAGCCATTTTGCATCATTAGTTCATATAATGTTCCATACTAATTTGGCAGCTGTCCATACAAAAATGATGTACGAAAATTCAAAAATCTGTATCTTACGAAGGTATTTTTCGATCGATTTGGTGTCTTCGGCAAAGTTGCAGGTATGGATAAGGACTACACTGAAAAAAGATACACGGTGAAAAGTGATTTTTAATTTAACTAAAACATTAAAACTTGATTTGCTAAAAAACACTATTTATGGAGTATTTTTTTTAAGTTCCAATAAACCAAATATTCAGTTTTTACTTTTTGGGTGTTTTTAACACCCCTGACTCAAGGCGATTTTAAAAACACTCAAAAAGCAAAAACTGGAAATTTGGTTTATTGGACCTTTTTTAAAAAAAATCCAAATTTTTATTTTTTTATTTTTTGATATGTTCAAATCCCAACTTTTCGAAAATTTCCAGAACAGGAAAAACCAAACTGATTTTTTTCAAAAAAAAAAAAACAAAATGTTGATCGCAAACAATTTTCAACTTCATTTTTTATGAAAAATCAAATTTGCAATCAAACTGTGCACTGTTTTCCAGTTATAGCCACTTTAAGGTAACTTTTTTGGAAATAGTCGCAGTTACTAATTTCAATATTCATTCAATATTACGCCCTTTGGAGATGTTAGTATTGATTTGAAAATTTTGAAAATATTGTTTTTGAGAAGATCGGAAAATTCCAAGAATGTTTCACATTTTATCATTGTAATTCGGACCATTAGTTGCCGGGACCGTGGTGTAGGGGTAAGCGTGATTGCCTCTCACCCAGTCGGCCTGGGTTCGATCCGAAACGGTCCCGGTGGCATTTTTCGAGACGAGATTTGTCTGATCACGCCTTCCGTCGGATGGGGAAGTAAATGTTGGTCCCGGACTAACCTAAAAAAGGTTAGGTCGTTAGCTCAGTCCAGGTGTAGGAGTCGTCTCCCTGGGTCCTGCCTCGGTGGAGTCGCTGGTAGGCAGTTGGACTAACAATCCAAAGGTCGTCAGTTCGAATCCCGGGGTGGATGGAAGCTAAGGTGTAAAAAGAGGTTTGCAATTGCCTCAACAATCAAGCCTTCGAACACCTAGTTTCGAGTAGGAATCTCGCAATCGAGAACGCCAAGGCAATGCTGTAAAGCAGGCCTGCCCAACGTCCGGCCCGCGGGCCGGATCCGGCCCGTGAAGCCATTTCATCCGGCCCGCGACGGCTTTTCAAAATAGTTTTATGACCGGTTCGTAAGGCTGTTCATGAAATATTAAATAAATACATTGATTGTCTGAATTAAAAAATTAGCTTCAGATCAATTTTTAACACATGATGTATCATAACAATATTCTTCATGTTTGAATTTAATTCCATCTTGCCAGAAAACAAAATTTTCCATTTCGTTAAATTGAAAAATCTATGAAAAAACTTAGATTGTTGTCTAAAAATGTACCAAAAGACAATAAATTTTAATTTCTTTCAGTTTTAACTGTATTTACTTCAAAATGAAGTTGTTTTTCTATTTTCCTAAATAAATAAGTCGTGCTTGCCATTACAATAGGGCACAAAACTTTTTTAACCAAGAGTGTGTCCCTTTCACACCTTATGTAAACTGTCATTTGAGTAAAAGGGATACACTATTGTTTACAAAAGTTATGTGCCCTTTTGAAATGTTAGGCTCCAAGTAAGCAAAAACTTATGTGTTTTTCCACAACAACTTTTCAGTGAAAAAGTTTTTTTTGAAAAAAGCTTTAAAAAGCAAACTATTCATACTGAAAAAAGATCGTTGCAAATATTTAGAAAACTTAAAAAAATGTCTCAAAATGAGTAATGAAATCAGGGAGCAAAAAATATATTTTTTCATAAACTTTAAATTTCTAAGAATAACGAATTGAAAACAATTAAATACATATTTTTTACCCTTTTTGAATTTTGTGTGTGTTTAAAATCGTTTTGAAATATTTGAATTTGAATAAAGGTGCACAACAACAACCCAAATAGTTTTTTTTGTAAAGGATGTTCGAATGCAAATTTCGTTTGAATAAATATTATCATGTCTCATTGATTCTTTATATTGTAGTGTTGAGGAAATTGAAGTTAAAAAAATTGCAACGACCATTGAAATTGGAATGTTTTTTGTCAAAAAGTATATCAAGGTATTTAATTGCAATCGTCAAAAACAATAACTATGCAATTTTAAACAAACAAAATTTTAAATAAGTCAAATAAACACATTTTTAAAAGATATCTTTGTTTTCCATTCTTCAAGATATATGAATCTTATTTGCAACACAAGTTTTTTTTATTTATTTTCTTTAAAAGAACGCAATCATAAATACAATTGAAATAAATCTGTTTACTTTTTCAACTTTTATCAAATATTAGTTCCGGCCCGCCACTGCTTTAGAAAAATCAGATCTGGCCCGCAGTGCCAAAAGGTTGGGCACCCCTGCTGTAAAGCGAATAATTTGATTTGATTTTTTTTAGTTGCTGAGATATCGACGTTAGAAAATGGTGGGTTGTTTGGCTTGAAAACTTAGAAAGCATCATTATTCCTGTTTTTAAACCTTTGCATTGCAATATGTCACCAAAGTTGAAATTTGATTTTATATCGAAAAATGAATTTGAAAAATTTCTGCGCCCATATTTCGATTTTTTGAAAAAATTGTATTTATTCAAAAATTCATAACTTGGTCAAAGATTTTTGCCCTTAGAACATTAAAAAAAATAAAAATAAATAAAAATAGTGTTTTTTTTGCAAATCAAGTTTTAGCGACAAAAAGTTAATTTAAAAATCACCATTTTTTAACGTGTGTCATGTTTCCATATCTACAACTTTGCCGAAGACACCAAATCGATCAAAAAAATCTTTCAAAAGATACAGATTTTTGAATTTTCATACATTTCATACATTTTTGTACGGACAGCTGCCAAATCGGTATGGAACAATCGATCGCAACGATCGCAATTGGACAGTTTTGCTACAAGAACTTGTATCGAGAAATTAAAAGTGCAACATGGAGTTAAACTTTCTGTCAAGCTTCTGTGAAGTTTACCATGACAGTTGCGAAAGTTTAACTCCATGTTACCGGCTCCCATCTCTCTTTTTAATTTCTCAATAATAAACCCGGAATCATTATTTGAAAACCCGGTGTCATGTCCCTCTGTCCGTAATATTGCACGTTTCTCTCAAAAGTATCGAGAAATTAAAAAGAGAGATGTGAGCCGGTAACATGGAGTTAAACTTTCGCAACTGTCATGGTAAACTTCACAGAAAGTTTAACTCCATGTTGCATTTCAATTTCTCGATACGCCGCGCGTTTTTTGTGACTGTGCCGTAGATATTGTTGCCAGCGATTTTCTGCATTTTTGGTGCAATAAAAACATACCTGGCAACAATGCAAGGTGATTTGAAGAAAAACATCAACAAAAACAAAATGCGCAGTATCCAGATTTTTAAGCGAAGATGGCGTTCGAATGGTGAACGTCCCAAATGTCAAAATCGTGCAGAAGCACCAACATTAGAAAATAAAATATGCCTGTCATACATTACACACTTTTTTCGTAATGTTGGTACCACTGCGTGATTTTGACATTTCGGACGTTCATCATTCGAACGCCATTTTCGCTTAAAAATCTGGATAGAGCTTTATGACGTTTCGCGTACGCACACTAGCGCACCATTTGATTTTGCTGGATGGACAAAATTCAACCTCAATCTTTTTCGTGTACGTACACGCAATACATGCACACGTAGATAACTCTATGGGATTTGACAGCGAGCATTTGATGAAAGTGCGGCGCGTCGTTTCTAGGCTGATATTGTCGCCGCGGCACTAAACCGAATTGAGCAAATTTAACTCTCGCGACGATTTTCTGTCGCGAAATATCTGTCAAGCATGTTTGGGTGATTTTGAATCAGTGTGTTTGCTTTTTTTGTTAGACGGCTTTGGATGTTGAGAAAAACGTGGCTGAATTTTTTGTGATTTGCCAAGAAAATGGAACGTTTTAGATGAAATTATTGTTTAAAATCTTGGTTTTAGTTCTGCTACCACTTAGAACTGTTTAAATTGGGGTAATTTATGAAGTTCAGTCGGTTTTCAGCTTCAGAAAAAGACGCAGAATGGAAAAAGTCTTGGTTAAACCAAATTCATTTGGAACCCCGATCGTTCAAAACTTCAAGTTCAACGCGGTGTTCCAAATTACAGTGGGCTTAAGTTTCTGATTACGGATAAATTTCCGTCTAAATAAAACAAAACAAGTGGCCATCATTGTCGAGGGACCTCAATCCGGTTCGTTGTGACCTTCCACCAGGAGAGTTTTGCTGAAGCGGGTTGTTGCGGGTAAGCTCTAGAGACAAAATGGGAAGACCTAGCCATCAATTTGAAAATCAAAAGCGCTGTAATTATCCTCTCCAAGCTAGACATCATGAAATGGTCCATCCGGTTGATCGAATCCACGCTCACAGAAGATTTCCGGTAGATTTTCGTGATCGATTCCGTGCTCCGTGTAAGTCGCGGCGCGAATCTTTTCGCAACTCAACTGGCGACATTTCAGTTAGGTGCCGCGGCGAAATTTTGTTTTGGTTTCGCGTGTGACATTTGGAATACACTCAGAAATGAAACAACAGAAAATTGCTTCACGAGATGAAAAACACTCGCGCTGTTATTTCGATTTATTTCAAAAACCTTGTCTTTTTCGGGAATACGCGCAATATTGTCTTCAAACTAGAGACCCTAAATAGGGAGACTGGTCTAAGCTTGCTAAATTTTCTGTTTTTAGCTTGGCAACACTGATAAGTTTTGCTGGGCGTAATGGAAAATTCTCGTTTGGATACGTCAAACTCGTGCCTGTTTGGGTACGTCAAATTCACTTCGACCTGTCCCCCTATTTAGGAACTCTACTTCAGCAAGACAAAACGGATTTCCCTAAAAATTTTGCAACCCCGTGTAAAAAGTAATAAATTTAACCAAACTAGCCCAAACTGGTTTAACCGTGTTTATGTTTTGACGTTTCTCAAAATCAGCTGTTTTGCTTTCAGTGCAGTTTCATAACAAATCGCTCCGTATCGTGCACTGCCTTTACTGTTTTTAGTGAAATTCTGTGTAGTTTTGTTCCTTATTCACAGCAAAAATGGCCCTGTTTTATGTTGTGGACTACACTGATTCCATCGATCAGTATCGGATTGGCCAAACCCGTGTCAAAAAGCGCCACAAAACCGAACTGAACGAAGACGAAGGAGTTCGAGTTGTGCACACCGATTCGTTGGATTTGAACCACTTTCTGGCGAATCTGGAATGCTTCCCGCGGTACCGTTTGAGAATTGCCAATGCGTTGCTGGATTTCTGTCCGGAACGCCAGAAGCTTGCAGTTAAGCTGCATCCCCCTAGCAGGGAACCGATCGATTACGAGTGGTGGGTTTAGCTGAGACGTTGCGTTTTGGAAGGATCTAGATTTTTCAAGTGTCGTTCTGTGATTTTAGGGGTGAACGCGCGAACCGTATACTTTGGGAGCGGATAGAGCTGGACGAGATGATGTCGTGGCTTTCAACCCTCGGAGGGGCCTTCTCCGCGCTGGGAGATTACAAGCTGGCTTGCGTAAGAAATGCCTCAAATTTTAACCTTGACTCGCCAACTAAATTTGTTCTCCACTTTCAGGCGGACGTCGCCGGCAAGATCTCCTTGCAGCAGATGAGGTTCGCACTGCGGCTGGGCGAACCCTCGCTGATTGCGCGCTGCCGTCTGTACATGGCCATTTCGCTCATCCAAAAGTACCAGTTCGGGGCGGCGAAACGCATCGTGCAGCAGATTTACCGCGCCGAGAAGCGCCAGTACGAGCCGGACACGCGCCTGCTCAAAATGTGCCTCGGAATTTGGTCCAAGCTGCGCTACGAGTACGAGCTGTACCAGAAGCGGCTGAACCGACCCAAGCAGTAGAAGTGGAGGAAGCTAAGATGGTGGCGGTTGAACCGTTTGCTGTGGATTTATCACTTTTTGGATAAGGAAAACTTTAGTCATTATTATTGTAAAAGGAAATTTCGTTGTAAATGAAAAGCACTTTTTTCACAATTTCATATCGTTGCATTCTTTATTTTCTTTAAAAAATGTGTATTTGCTTACTCATGTCTCTGTGTCTCCGTGTCCTATTTTGTTATACCTTGGGACAATCATTTTAATTATTATTGTTATTTAAATACAGTTTACATATTAACTATATATATAATATTAATTCTTGCCGCGAAAGAAGCAAGAATGGCTTCCACAATATTTGTTTTTTTTTTCAAGGGTGCGCGTGTGTGAGAAGAAGAGAATCAAAACCAAAAAATAAACACGTCGAGATAGTTGGTTTACTTGGCCAGCGTGCCCATCGGATCCCACGCGGGCAGCACGGTCGGCGGCAGATCGAACACGTCCAGCACGTCCTGCGGCACTATGCTGCGATCGACGACGACCTCGAACACAAACTCCTTGAACCACTCGGCCGTCATGATGAGGTAGCCTTTTTCGCCGCGGTCCTCGCCCCACGAGTTCTCCACCCGGAACTTGGTCGGCCGCTGGGTGTTTTGCTGAAACGAAAAAAGATTTAAATTTTATTATTTTCAACAATTGGGACCAAAAATTAAGTTGATAATGCTGATAAAAAAAAATCAATTCAAGTAATTTTATTAGGAAATAATAAATTCACAATATATCGTATTTGTTTTAGTTCCTACCAACTATAATTAGAGAGAGAAGTAAAAACTACAAAAAATGGGTATATTTCCCCTATTGTAGATGTACTTCACCATCAGCTCACTGAGAGCTTGGAATTGATCTGCCTTGTTTCGGCAGGCACGACAGCATCTCTCCAGCAAGAGCAAAATACAACCGTACAAAATCGGCAGCAAACAAGGGGCTGGGAACTCTAATATCACTTAGGAATACTGAGTATACTAACGATATTCCAGTATACTTGTTAGTATACTAACCGAAAAGCAATAAACGGTTAGTATATTAAGATACTCTCAGTATATTGGTAAGTATACTGGAAATATGTAAAGGAAATAATAAGTATACTAACATATATTTTGATATACTGGGTAACATAATAATTATAGCTCTAAGAGTTTCTACCCCTTGGCAGCAAAGCGTTTTCGTACTGTTCTGCAACATAAAGGTGCTAGGGTATTTGTCCCTATTTTGGGCCTACTAAGCCGAGCGCACTTTTTATTTGATGTATTCTCAAAGGCTGCTATAGGCAGCCTTGCTTTTATTCATGAATAAGTTGGTTTTTTAATACTAACGCTCTTACATATTCACATTTTTGACGAAAGTACTTTATATTTATGTATAAGCCCGAGAAACTGAAACATTTTTTGTCCTTATTTTGGGGATATTGCTTCTAGCATACGGCCTTCTTTGTACATATTTTCGGCCTACCTTCTAATTGGTTGAAATCTCGAAGCACGTGGCGAACTTTTTTGACGTACGGTTCAGCCCCAGCTCGTACAGTACAGCCGCACAAATTCGGTCGACAAACATGCTCAATCATTGTGATGTTTTAAGCCACAAATCAACATTAGAACGATCGATTTCACTTGCATTACGTGCATAATTAGCTTCGACATGATTTATATCATTCTTTACGAGTTTTAAACATAACTAAACATTCGTTGCATAGCCAAACAACAAGCCCGTAATATGCAAGAAACACTGTAACTTGTGAAAAGTGCACACACACTGTCACAATTTGTAGAAGTGTCAAATGGACTGAATATAGAGCCATTCTCTCCGAAATGGACGAAGTTATTAATCAGTTATTTTATTGATTTGGTGGCAGTTTGGTGATTGTTTTTTCAACGGGATTGTGCAACCCACCAAAAAAAATATATTGCCGGTGGTTGGAGATTCGGGGGACGGCTCTCATTCGTTTGCTGAGCGATGAAAGCCGTGACGCTTAGTGTCAACAAGCGGTAAGCAAAAGTGGTGAAAATTTTCGCCAACTAGCGATTTGCCAAGAAAAAAGTGAAGAGTGCTATTTTTATTGCTTTATTTCTAATTTAGAAGGAAAAAGTAAATTATTCTTGCCCACCAAAATGAAGATAATGACTGCACGTATCATTAGCAAGTGGCAGATTCTTGCCAGATTTGGTGAAATGCTCAATTTCGTGGAATTAAGTTTGGTAGACCCAAAATAGGTACTAGGCCCAAAATAGGGACAAATACCCTATTACGCTATGGTAAACAAAAAAAAAAGCTAACTCGCACTTTTTCGCGAAAAAAAAATGAAATGAAAATTTGTCAAACTCGCAAACTTGTTTCGAGACAATCCATAAACCACGTGGACACTTTTTTTGAATCTTAGGGCTTAATATTGAATGTTCTTCACTGAAGTACTTTTTGATTGCAAATTAAATTTTACATCGAAAAATGAAATTGAAAATTTTTTACGACCAATATTTCGATTTTTTGAAAAAAGTTGTATTAATTCAAAAAATCATAACTCGCTCAAAGATTTTTAGCCCATTCTGGAAATTTCTGAAAAGTTGGCATTTGATGTCCTCTACAACATATAAAAAAAATAATAATAATAGTGTTTTTTTGCAAATCAAGTTTTAGTGACAAAAAGTGAAATTAAAAATCATCAAAAAAAAAAAATTACCGTGTATCATTGTTTTCATTGTAGTCCATATTCATACCTACAACTTTGATGAAGACACCTAATCGATCAAAAAATTCTTTCAAAAGATACAGATTTTTGAATTTTCATACATCGTTTTTGTATGGACACCTGCCAAATTTGTATGGAAAATTATATGGACAAACTAATGATGCAAAATGGCTTCTTTGGGCATACCAAAGGCACCAAACAGTTTCAGCCGGATTAAAAAATACAAAAATTAAAATTAAAGAAAAAAGACGATTCCGTAGAGAACTGCTCACTTTCAGAAGCACATAAGTGCCCTGAATTATGAAAATCTGACTACTCAATCTGATGGTTTGAATAATGAGTCTAATTCGGTCTAATTGATAGAACACTGAAATATCCGCCCTTTTGTGTCTATTTTAGATAGCATTAACCTGGGTGCTGAAAAGACAGAATGCGTAACGTGATTTTTGAATGCTCCCTACTGCTTTCCACTAATACGACTGCACTACAGCTGTAAACATAAACAAATTAGAAGGCTATGTTCAAGCTCAAGCGTGACATGTTTTTTTGCTGCTAAAGTGACTCGTTTTGAAACATTTTGCATTTGTTGACTTTTGACTTTTCGCTAAGAAATTATATTAAAGAGGCCTTTATGGTTTCCACGTGACGAAAAATTTGCCTCAGAAGTGGGTGGAATTTAGTAAATCATAATGGATGTTTCGAGATTACGAGTCTTTGAAGCGCAGTGATAATATCGGAGTAAGATTATTCTATATTATGTCGCAGGTGCCATTCATAGTTATTGACAATTCGTCGTTAACATTTCAAAATGCGTCATAAAAATGGGCTTTCCGTGAGATAAAGCGCTTACTGAAATGTTAGTGACACTTCTGAAGATTAATTTGCTTCGAATACTTCAAAAGTTCGACGCCATCGAC
The DNA here is from genome assembly GCF_016801865.2 of Culex pipiens pallens. Taxonomy (NCBI): domain Eukaryota; kingdom Metazoa; phylum Arthropoda; class Insecta; order Diptera; family Culicidae; genus Culex; species Culex pipiens. The sequence goes on from NC_068939.1 coordinate 130,145,623, forward strand.
TTTTTTTATTACAGACAAAGTAAATTAAGTTTTACCGCTTCTCTTCTTGCATAACTTCTGTGAAAGAGAGAGTTGAAGAGAGCGAGCTGAAAAGTACGAGAACGTGCTGCAAAAAAGTGACTTAGGCTGGCTGCAGAATTCTGCTATTACGGGCTGGCTATCAACTGGTCCAGGTGGAGAACCGCTCCCAGAAGCGACTATTCTAGCGAAACGCTGTATTGGCTGATGGGACCGCACCGCCGCCAGCTGCTGTAGCGGTCAAGCTCGCTGTCTTCGGAGGTTGGCGCTTTCTTCTACTTGTTCTGCTCCTCGCAGAACCTTATCCGCGCGACACAGCCACGGAAATTCGCCGTGTGGTTTCCACCATAGTTCGCGCACTTAACGCCCCGGTGTGGAAGATTGCAATTTCTGGAACCGTGTCCGAATTTTTGACAGCAGCATTTGATAGCATTGGGCTGCGTCGGACGGATTCTTCGTGTAAAATTGCCATGTCACTCACAAAGAAGCCGTCCAGTGCTTTAATCCGCCGTACGTCCTGGATTTTGACGGAACCCCGATCGAAGTACAGGAGTTTCAAGGTGTACGTACCTATCATTGTTGTCGATGTCGAGAACGCCTTTATCTCCCGAGGCTTAACTTTGACGCCCGCCAGGTTTTCATCCAGGACTGAACAATTTTTACCATGACCTTCTCTACTTTGAAGAATTCTAAGTTTCGCCACTTCAATTTGTTCATCACCATGTCAAAATTCAGTTTCTTCTGTGAATCACACGTTTTGGTAATTTTCAGACAATATTCAAGGCCATCAAGCAACTCGTCAACGTCGTCTGCCAACGTATCCAAAACAAAAACTAAAGGTGGTCGTCCTTCCTTCGGAGAGTTACACTTGTTCTTCTTTCTTGCTTGCGCACAAGTTAATCATCGTCATTGTAAAATTGATCTATTGACTCAATCAGCTTATACTCACATCAACGGACACTCCGGTAAACACCATGGCGTGGGTCATCATCGATTCTCCGTACAGCAGGCGGTCAGCCTTCGTCATCGTACTTTGAATGTCCACGCCGAATACTAGCTTAAAGTCGTGACTGCAAGGAAATGTAACATATTAGTAACACACTATTAACACACATGCTCTAAAGCCAACTCACATGTCCAGATCTTCAATACCCTGCTTGCCGGCAAACCGCTTGCTGACCTCGCACCCGAACCACACCGGTTCGCCCAGCTTGAGCGATTTAGTCACCAGATCGAGCAGCGTCTCCACCGGCTGGTTGTTGTACAGCACGGGCCGGCCCCCGACGACGTTCCCCAGACAGTCGACGGTGTACGAGCGGCCGTACGCGTTTGACGAGCGCGGATCCGTCACCAGGCACACCTTGTCGTCGACGTTAAAGTACGGTTTGACGTACTTTTCGTAAAAGTCAACCGGCTTGATCGGCCCAATGCTCAGGTACTTCTTGCTCTTGTCGTAGTACTCCCAGGTGAACTTCTCCGGCGGAATGCCCAGACAGATGCCGACCACGTTGTACACCTCGTTCATCTGCTTCTGGATGCGGGCCTGCACGTCCTCGTCACTCGCGCCCTCGGCAATCAGCGTACGCAGATCCCGAGCGTACTCGCGCAACTGAAAGGATTGAGACAGTGAGGAATCGCAAAAAAAAAGAAATGCTCGAGCCTTGACCTACCTTGCTCTTGATAACGGCGTTCATGCGCGTGCTCGCCTCGCAGCTGTAGCTCTCCGGGAAGCACTTCTTCGGCATGACGCCGTGCTTGTTGATCAGGTTGACCAGCATGTCCCACTGGCCGCCGTCGCAGGTCGGATCGGACAGCAGGAACGACACCAGCCGCCCATCGACTTCCGCTCCCCGGCGGGCCGTGTCCACCACGTTGTTCAGGAAGTAGTTGGCCCGCTCGATCTTATCCCAGTAGAACAGGTACGCCTGCGAGAACTCAAACTCGTCCAGGTTGAACTGCTTGATGAACGGAATGCGGATGCAGTTCAACGCGGCAAACAGCCAGCAGCGGCCGGAACTCTTCTGATTCGTGAGCGGTTTGCCCTCGTTCTCGATCTTGTACGTGAACACATGCTGGGTGTGTTCCAGCGTCCTACGCGACATGCACGCCTCGAACGGGTCTATCCGGGTGCACACGTTCTGCGCGAGCACATTCTTCGGGCACTCGTAAAAGTCCGACCGGGCCTTTTGGAAGAAGTCTTCCGTTAGGGGCGCTGCAATGAGAGAAAAAAGTGCTTAGTTAGTAATACGAAGGAATCGCTGGGAGATTGACGCTCACAACCCTTGCTACAACCGAAGGAGCAAAATCGCATCAGTGCCGAGAGCAGCATAATGGCCAACTGACGAAACCGGCTGATTGTAGGAAGTTTTCAATCAAACCAAATGGCAGGGTTGTTGGTACACAGGGAACGAATTCTTACTGAGATTAACGCTTTTGATTTCTTGTCGTTTCACTGCGGAAAGTGGGCCGCTGCTGAAGGCAGCAGCAACTGAATTCTTCACCAAGTAACGAGACGGAATTCTAGCAAGTGGACATCCCATTTTGCCTAAGGTTGTAGCAACAGATTGACATTTATTCTCTCTTGGACTCTAGTGTCTTAAAACTTTGTTTTAGCCTGCTTTGATTAAAGGTAAGAACAAGATTGTCCGTCTGGCCTGAACGCAAACGCAAAATTTTGCGCCTGTCATCATAGCCTGCCAGTCATCGACCATTGAACAAAGCAACCCCTGCAGATTGTTCGACTGACAGTTGATGCAAAAATCGAACTGGCACAGCGTTCTGCGTTCACCACTGCGTCGAACGGACTATCTTGTTCTTAGCTTAACCCTCTACAACCCAATCAAGTCTCTAGACGGGCTTCGACCTGAAAATTCGTCAAAAATCAATTTTTCAACCAATTTTTGACCTTTAAAAACATTGGAAAGAAGAACTCTTAAAATTTTAGAAATTTTTAGGGTTGGAAGTTTGACTTGTTTTATGTAACTTTGCCAATGTTTTAAAAAATGTAATTTTTGTATTGGTCAACTTTAGCTGTATTTTGTGTTCTAACATTTCCTATATTTTAGGTAAAAAGAAGTATGCAGTAATTTTTGTGATGTCCAACACTATGCCTCTAAGCATTTTTTTTTTTTTCAATTTAAATGATAATGGTGCCATTCTGAAGCGAACAATGTGAAAAATAAGCGAAAAATTGAAAAAGTGATTGTAAAAACATGAAAAAATTAGATAGGCAAAATGTAATAATAGGAAGTGCTAGAATAGGCCAAGTACCACCAAAAACGAACATAAACTTAACAAGATAAATTCAAATTAAAATACTTAAAGTCAAACAAAATAAAAATCATAAAACAAGAGAAGTAAAGTTTTTCGTAGACCAAAAGTTGCTCAAAATGACCTCCTTAACAGAGAAAAATAAAAATTTTCGAAAAAAAATTGGGCAGTAGAGAGTTAAGTGAGCTACAGGGCTACAGCCCAGTTATCCAACGCCCAGTTACCGAACAAGTTATGTATCAGACTTGCCGATTTATCTTTTAATGATCTCGTAAAAATGATTAAAGTTCAACTTTTTTTTTAAATATCAATGTAAACCATCTACTGCTCAATTTTTTCCAAAATTTTTATTTTTCCCTTGTTCAGGAGGTCATTTTGAGCAACTTTTGTTCTACGAAAAACTTTACTTTTCATGTTTTATGTGTTTCTTGTTTTATATTAAGTATTTTAATTTGCATTTATCTTGTTTAGTTTATGTTTGTTTTTGGTAGTATTTGGCCTATTTTACCACCTCCTATTATTACATTTTGCCTATATATTTTATCATGTTTTTTCAGTCACTTTTTCATTTTTTTGCTCGTTTTTCACATTTTTTGCTATAGAATGGCGCCATTATCATTTAAATTGTAAAAAATGCTTAGACTTAGAGGCATAGTGTGGGACACAACAAAATTTACTGCATAGGTACTTCTTTTTATCTAAAATATAGGAAATGTTAGTAAAAACGTTACATAATAATGGTTGGTGCCTTCCTCTCATTTATAGAGTGATTCCAACCCGCAGCACCTAAGAGGTCCTAATAAAAATAACAGACTACCTACAGACTTTTTGTCAAGATTATACAGACACCGCCTTTGAGGAAAATGGCATCCCTCTACACTTCTTTTTCGTGGCGATCAGACCCGACCAGTTGAGGTTATGTGAATCCAAACCATTTTTTAAACTGCTTGTAATTTAAGATAGGTAAGTCAGATCTTGAAAATTCTTACTCTACCTAAAAGGTCTTCTCATATGTTTTCTAAAAATATTTAACATGTGAGAGTTCCATGAAAAAACACCCTTTTACCCATAATTTTAATTTAATATGAAACAGTTTTTTAACATAACTTTTTAAATACATGATAAAACTGCATGAATTCAAATAGCAACAAAGAGGACGTTAAGACGGATCGATTAAAACCATTCCGGCCAAAATCGGTTGAACCTGTGAAGAGATATTCCAGTGACATCGATTTGATACACATGTCTACATACAGCCAAACACACAGACATTTGCTCGGCTGGTGATTCTGAGTCGATATGTACAAATGAAGGTAGGTCTAGGAGGTCTAAATAAAAAGTTCATTTTCCGAGTGATTTTATAGCCTTTCCTCAGTAAGGTGAGGAAGGCAAAAATCAGCCAAAGTTGACCCCTAAAAAAAAAACATTTTTTAAAACATTGGCAATGTCACATAAAACATAACAAACATCTGTAAGCCCATACATCCAATTGAAAATGGGAAATTTGACGAGCTTTCCGTTAAACATATTTTCTTTTTTTTTTTTTTTGGGAGGGTGATCCAGCCGCACATCGTTGATGTTGAAACCTCTAAACTGGGCCCTCGTCCTGTCACGTCCGTCAGTAGTCTTGTCGTACATTACAACTAGAATCAGATCTGCCAATGAATTAGTACACTTCGACCAAATAAACACTGACGCTGTATGGATCTGACTCTAGAATAAATGCACAGTTGTGTTTTATTCATAAGTCCAGAATGTTCAATTATTCATATAAGTCCAAATATTCATTTGCGGATAACTACCTAACTTGAATTGAATACAAGATTTAAAGCAACCTATCAAAAAGCTACTCTTATCTCAAATCCCCAACATTTTAATTAATAGCCAAAAAAAAAACGTTTCTTTTAAAACCTGTCTGGCTTCTTTTAAAAAACAAAAAAAATAACAGTTGATATTTTACAAGTCGTGAATTGAAAAAGAGACGACCATTTGTTCGTCAGAATTCCAGTAGATCCTCGATTCGCAACAATGATCGATACAATCATAATCCGACAACCGTTAGTTCAACAGATCAACGAATTTAGTCCGATATCATTCACTCTTGATTGATCGAGACTCTATGGAAATTTTGACAAATCAGAATGGTTTTTATGCTACTTGAATGAAAATCACCGATTCTGATAGAATTACTAAATTCACTGTTACTAATTTTGTCCCTAAATGACTAAAGGCAAAGTATAAAAAGTTGATATTTATAGTTAAAATCCTAAATTTTACAAACACTATTTTTTTAAACCCGCATCCTAACCTGACACCCACATTAAGATAGGGAAAAATCACATATGTAGCGGTTCATTGTACAAATGTGATATTTCCACTATCAGAGAACCTCCTTGTCTCGATGACAGCTTACCGGCCATCGATTAAGCCCTGAGACTACGCCAAAGTGGGTTCTCGCAGCATGAAGTGGTGTCCATGTGTAAAAATGGAAGCTTCAGCAATATACTGAACACTTCGATTTTAATTCCACATCGAATCAAATCATACTCTTTGCCAAACAAGCATCAAACCTATGACACTCATTATGACAAAGCCCAGGGAGCTTTCCGTTAAACATATTTTCGAGACTGAAAAATTAAGTCTGTCATATTGAAATTGCAAAAAACCGTCGAAAAACCTATTTTTTCAACATTTTTATTTTTAAAACCACTGTAGCTTCACAAGGATTGGACTCAGGACAATGGTCAATAAGGAGACTTTTATATAAAATTGTCTGGAGAATCGACTCTCGTGTTCGGTTTTTGAAAATTTTGACTTTAGAGCACTTTGAAAAAACACAGTTTCAGTAAATGATTTTTGTATTTTTTTAGGTGAGCTGCTCCATCCTGCATTTTTCGTGAGTCTTTTTGTAACATCTTAGGCTATTTTCATAAAAATTTTGAACGAAAAAAAATTTGAAGGCGCAATTTGACTTTTAAACTTAAAAATCAAAAAATCTCATAAAAGAGGAGTGCTTTTTTCTTTCAGTGTATTTTTTCGGAAAGCCCGTCAAATTTCCTACAAGTTTGTCTTTGACCACTTTTTGATACGATGCAATGGCTTCGAGATACAGGAATATTTAAATTACAAAATACAAAAATATTTAAAACACTTACGCCCTTCTCAAATGTTATTTAACTGGCTCCATATACACAAAAATTGCTTTTATAGGCCTAGGATAACATGTCTACAACGTTTCATTGAAATCGCAGAGGGTCGAGAAAAAAGTACCTAAAAAATTCCTGTTTTGGGCTGGAATTGCTCTTTAAGCAACTTGTTGCAAAACGTGTTTTTTAGCACTCGTCGTATTTATCCAACTCGGTGAACCTCGTTGGATAAATGTGCGACTCGTGCTGAACAAATCTGCTTTTTACAACTTGTTGCATAAACTAAAAAATAATGAAATGATGAAATCTAGCAAAACAGCCGAAGTGTAAACAAAGAGTCTATCCTGCACGTTTCTAATATAAGGCTGGTATGCTGATCGGAAGGAACGCAAAACTCCATATAAAAAAACGCACAAGAAACGGTCAAGGAAAGGGTCACGAAAAGATTTTTCTTAAGCGGTACACAGCTGAAAAGAAACAGAAACGGAAAGATTGCGTTTGACGTTTCTTCGTGCGGTGCTTGTTTGTAATATGTTTTGATGAAAAAATCAAAAAATTGTAATTTTCCATTTTGAATGCGACTGATAATTACAAACGTTTTAATAATTTTGTATTGGGTATAAAAATATTTAAAATTCCCGCCGAATCTTAAAAAGCAGAATATTGAAATTAAAAGGGCAGATTTAGTTTTTTGGTCGAAATGGAGTAAAAAAAAGAAGTTGTCTTTATAGATGTCGGCCATCGTGTCACCAACTACTTATTGCTAGTACCAAACAGCTACCGCTGGATTATGAGTCCCCTGCGCTGTCCGATTGATCAACACTCGCGGGTCCAAAATGGAGTAAATCGGAGTGAAATTAAACTTGACAATAATCATACAAATATCTATGTTTTTACTTAAAATACAATAATAATCTGAAATTTTGCAATCAAACCAAACAACAAATTCAAAAATATGAAAAACAAACATTTCAGAAATTTCAAATAACAATTTTTTTTAAAAATAATAAAGAAAATTTCAAAAAAAATCTGAAATTTGGAAATTCAAAATTAAAAAAATGCAGAATTGAATAATAATTATAATATTAAAGTTTGAAAATATAGAAATTCGTAAATACAAATTTCCGAAAACCTCGAAACTATAACAATCAAAAACTCTATTTCTTCCAAAATTAAAAAAAAATAAGAGTTTGGAAATTTAAAAAAAATAGAATTTGAGAATTTAAGAATTTAAGAATTTGAAAATTCAAGAAAACATCATTTGTACCAGCCTTGTTTTATAATTTCCAAATTTACTAATTTCCTGATTTCCTAGTTTCCGAATATCCTAATTTCCTAATTTACATATTTCCAAATTTCTAAACTTCCTAACTTCCTAAACTCCTAATTTCCTAGTTTCCTAATTTCCTAACTTCCTAATTTCCTGATTTCCTAATTTCCGAACTTCTTAATTTCATAACTTCCTAACTTCTTAATTCCCTAATTTCCTGGTTTCCTGATATCCTAATTTCCTAATTTAATTTCCTAACTTCTTAATTTCCTAGTTTCCTAATTTAAAAATTTCCTGATTTACAAATTTCCTAACTTCCTAACTTCCTAATTTCCTCATTTCCAAATTTCCTAACTTCCTAACATCCTAATTTCCTTTCATATTAATTTCCTAATTGCCTAATTTCTTAAGTTTCTAATTTCCTAATTTCCTAATTTCCTTGTTTCCTTATATCATAATTTCTTAATTTTCTTATTTTCTATATTTTACTAATTTGCCAATATCATAATTTCCAAATTTCCTAATTCCCTGGTTTCCTAATTTCCTGATTTTTTGATTTCCTTATTTCATGATTACATAATTTTTTGATTTCCTTATTTCATAATTACATTTTTTTTATTTTAGTTTTTCTAGATCAGAATTTAAGACTTTCTAATTTTTTGTTTTTTTTTTTTAAAGAAATTTTCAATTATTGTTTTCTTAATTTTGTTCATAATTGTTGTTAAAAGTTTTTGAATAAACATTTTGAATCTATTTAATTCCGATTTAATTTTAACTTTGAATATTTTTAATCATTTTATTTTTTCCTCGAAAGAACCTCAAGCGCGCACACCGTCAATTGCGCTCATACCGAACTGTCAACTTTTCTTGGGGGGGGGGGGTCACGAAAAGAACACGCAAAATTTCTTGACCGCGTTCCTTCCGATCAGCATACCGTACTATAAACATCAACTGACGTGAGCAGGACAGACTCTTTGTTTACACTTCAACTTCGGACCTTTTACATTGTTTTGCTTGAAATGAGTAATCCCTTAAAATGGCATGTCTCGTTATTTTTCATAATCAAAATACGAAAAATGACATTATTTTTGAAGGGACCATCCATAAAGCACGTGGACACTTTAGGGGGAGGGGGGGGGGGATGGTGATTGTCCACGCTCCATACAAAAAGATTTTTTTGTATGGACAATTGTCCACGAAGGGGGGGGGGGGGGTACGAGATTTCCAAAAAAGTGTCCACGTGGTTTATGAATGGTCCCGAAACTATTTTTTGCATTTTTTTTATGAAAATGAAATAAAAACATGTATTTTTCGAATGTTCAAAAATGAAATGGGTCGTACCGCTCCTACGTCATGATTCACGATCAGGGACAAAAATGACTCCTTAGGACAAAGTTTCAAGCAAATATGAGATGGGTTGGGACAACTGCTGTTTAAGTTGGCGGAGAATAACCCATTGTTATTCGAAAGATCTTAAAATGTCACGATACTTTTACTTTTTACATTGAAATTCGAACGCATATTTTTTAATTGCTTTTTTTGTTAGTAATATTTGCAACTCTGCCGAAGCAATCAAATCGGCCAGGAAGTCCGTTCTCAATATACAGATTTTTGAATATTTTTTAATGGCTTTTTCATATAGATGGTTGCCAAATTTGTATCCAGGTTTTTAAGTGAAGATGGCGTTCGAAAGGTGAACGTCCGAAATGTCAAAATCGCGCAGTAGCCCCAACATTACAAAAAAAAGTGGGGGTCAAGCCATGGCACACTTTTTCCTCAATGTTGGTACCACTGTGCGATTTTGACATTTCGGGCGTTCACCATTCGAACGCCATCTTCGCTTAAAAACCTGGATAGATACTTGTATGGACAGACCATAATGAAAGATGACTGCTTTTGTCATAGAAAAAGTACACACAAAGTTTCAAACAAATCAAAAATCATTATGGCATTCAAATGTGTAACAGGTTATGTTCAACCATCAATTACGTTTGAACTTAGAAATAGACATTTAAAAACAAAATCTACAGTAAAATCATTTCAACAACCCTGGAATATTATTACTTAACGCAAGGAGATAAGATGAGTTCTATGCTCTCTAGGAAAAAAAGGAACCTGATCACATTTCAAGTTCACCCGTTGCGGAATGAATATAAAGTTCTTGATAAGACTGAAACCCCTTTCAAGAAAGTGTGCGCGATAATTATAGGTTTATGCAAGGCAACAAGATTAGCATGGTTGTGAGTCATTATTGTGACGAAATTATTATTTGCTGTAAGTATTGAACGTTTGAACATGTTTGACTTTAGAATTTGATAAGCAATGCATTTGGAAAACAATTCAACTCATATCTGAGTATGCAACAACTGTTTACTGCTTTGGCTCAACAGCGTAAGCTTGTGATACTCGGAATTGAAATGCAAACAACCAAACGCCACAGTGTCATGTGCACTATTTACATAAACTGTGTCTCCGGTGTGTTTACTCAAATAACTCAACCGCCCAAGATAAGATAAACAGCGCAGCTTTTCGCGACGACTGTTAACGACGACGTGCAATTCGTTACAAGAGATACTAACAATATGATGACCCGCGCGCGGTGATGGTTATTCGTCGCCCCTTTCACAAACAAACTCGCAGCAAAAGTGCATCGTTATCAACAACAGTCCTGTTGTTGTTGTCGTCGTCGGAGCTGCTGCAACTTGTAGGTCACCGAATCCGTTAACTCGAGGCCACTTGAGGGCTTGTTCAAGTCTGGTCACGATCACTTGCGGGTATGTGCTGCTTTGCATGTGCATTGAGCTGGATAACCGGATTATGACTGCAAGCAAATCGAGGCAAGGATCTACAAAAGGATCTCTGAGGTCTGATTTTTTTTTCTGTAGAAGTCTGAAATTTCCAACAACTCGATTTATGGATAGCCCCATCGTAGAAATTACTGAATTGTTTTTGAGAATATTTATATATTTTATGCACAAACCATTTTGTGACTTTTTTTTATTGAAATTTAAGTATTTTATGTACATTATCACTTTACTACAGTTCATTTTGTAAAATACCCAAATTTTCACAAAACGTCGTGTTTTTTAAGCGACTTTCCAGCGACAAAAACGACACGTTTTGGCTAAAAGCCTGAACATTTTAATTATTTATTCGTTGTTTTATTGGTAAAAACAGGAAAATTACAAAAACGAGATAACTTTTTTCACTAAAACTGCGATAACTTTAAAATTTCAGCGATGACCTATACATGTTTGGGTAACAAAATTTTCGTAATTGAAAGACGCAACTTTTGATACCCAAACATGGTAGGTCATCGCAGACAGCTAAAAACGACCGAAATGGAGCGGAGTTATGATTACTCATTATATATTATTACCATGTTTTTTTTTTAAGTCGATCAGTGTTTAAATTTTAATCGAAAATTTAAATAGTTTCGAACCAAAACAGACACCCTCGCCCTACCGCGATGATAGTTTAAAGTTTTAACGTAAACACAGCAGGCTTCTTCACCAACACTAGCAGCCCAAGGCTGGGCTGATCTACAACTCCAACCAGCTGAAGCAAAACAAAATAGGGGAAGAGAAATGACGATGGGAGGGTGTGAGGGAGGGGGAGTTATTTTTTGTAGATACGGGATCTTGTCTGCCGAGGAGGAGGGGGAGGAATGATCGTGTGCGTTTGTGTGTGTTTCTGGCACGCTATTTACAGCTATTATTACCTACTGACTGACTTTCTTGAGCTGTTCGTAGAAAGGTCGAAGTTTTTATCATTGCGTTTTTCAGTATTATTGTTAAGTGTTATCGATTTGGATCCATTTTTGAAATGGAATATGTAGTACAAAAATGTATAATTTGAATATCATTCCAAATTAAGACTCAACTTTCACCAAACCCGAAAAGCGGTCATTTTTGAGGAAAAAGCCACAACAAAGAGTGTGGCGACAAGAAAACAAGTCTGATGTACAAAAAAGAAATAAATTAGAGCATGCAGACGGAGGAGACAGCCCCAGACAAAAGATGTCGTCGCTGTTTGCGAAAAAAAAGAAGACTCATTCTCTCTTTTCAAAGGTTTTCGGAGTACTTTTTTTTGCTGCTTATCAAATTTTAACTCAGCCTCTTCAGCTTATGAATTCCGCATTATATAAGTCACGCACGCAAAAGTTGCACTTACTTGGAAACATTCCTAATCCTTAATCGAAGTAGGCGCGTCTCGAAATCCACGAAAAAAAACTTTTATCCAAAAATCTCACTCAGGAACCGCTGCTTTTCAATGCTCCGCCGTCCGTTCTCCGCCTGCCAACTGATTTGTTTGACGCGAGACTTGATCGATAGCGATCGAAATGCACTTGAAATTGGTGGAAAAAAGGGACAAATTTGCAAATTCACCGCGACGCACCGAAACGAACCACGAATTCGATCTTGGACGAGCGGATGAAGACTGCAACTTGCCAGCAGCAGAAGGAAAGCCAAGTCACTCTGCGAAAAGTCTGTAGCGCGTAGTGTGGGAAGAAAGATCTGTAGGAGAAGTGTCAAAAGGCAGGGGTGCCGGGAAGTTTATATTTTTATAATGTGATTTAGTCCGACAACAGGGCACTTCGACCTCGACTCCGACAAAATTAAAAAAATGAGAAATTTAACAACCCACTCGGAAAATAATCTGGTAAATTTGATTGTCTGGCGCTGGCGGACGTTTGTCGTGCAGTTCAGACACACTTGGCACACTTATCCTAGACAAGTTTTGCGTAACGCCAGATAAATCTGGCGAAAATCGGGCGAAAGTTCTGCCAGCTGTCTGGCATAAAAATCAACCGGTTCAATCGGTTGAACCGTGCACGACCGGTTTGTGTCATATTCGCCAGAAATCATGACAGAAATCTGGGGTAAATCTGGGGGAAATTCTGCCAGAAGGCTGGCGCAAGCCCCCAGACGAACGCCAGAATTGTGTCCGCCATTTCCGACCGGGAACTGTTTAGACCAAATTTTGTGGTTAGTTTTCAACCTGTTTAAATTTATCTGAGGCAGCCTCAGATAAATTACTGATTGAAGCTTACTGAATTTTCAGCAAATTTTCATTGTGATGTGAGATGTGAGCAGTGATACATGGAGTTAAACTTTCGCAGCTGTCATGGTAAACTTCACAGTAGCTGGACAAAAAGTTTAACTCCATGTTGCAATTCTAACTCATCGATAATGTGTGCGCAGCACCAAACCGAATATCTAAACTCTGCTATTAGCAGAGAGTAACCAGTCCGGAGAATAGTCATTTCATTTTTTGGCTCCATAAGTATTGCTGGTAGCAGGCGTGTGATGTACCACAAAGTTGAACCAAAAATAAAGAGGCAATGATAACTCTGTCTTATGGCCTATCTACAATCACTTAACTTAGAAAATTTCACTTAGCTTAGGAGTTTGAATCAATGGAAATGAATCTGATCTTCTACAATGAAAAGGAATAAAATTAGAAACTTGACGTATGGTTTGGAAAATTTCAAAATCTACGGTAAGTTGACGTTTCCATATCAAAGGTAAACAAACAACTGCATAGCAACGTATATCAGCCCAGCAAATTTTCTAAGTTGATTGTGGATGACGGCCGTAAGTTGTGTACATTTTCTAAGTTTTACTTTACTTAACTATTCTAAGCTAAGTGATTGTAGATAGGCCATTACTCTGTGCTATTGTCGCCGCGGCACTAAACCGAATTGAGCAAGTTTAACTCTCGCGACGATTTTCTGTCGCGAAATATCTGTCAAGCATGTTTAAGTGATTTTGAATCTTTTTTTGTTTGTTTGCTTTTTTTGTTTTGACGGCTTTGGATGATGAGAAAAACGTGGCTGATCTTTTCTGGTCTGCCAAGGAAATGGAATGCTTTAGATTAAATTATTGTTTCAAATCTTGGTTTTTAGTTCTACTACCACTAGAACTGTTTCATTTGGGGTAATTTATGAAGTTCAGTCAGTTTCCAGCTCCAGGAAAAGACGCAAAACGGAAAAAAGTCTTGGTTATTAAGTTGCTGATTACGGATCGATTACCGTCTGAATAAAACAAAAATAAGTGGCCTCATTGTCGAAGGACCTCAATCCGGTCCGTTGTGTCCTCTCACCGGAAGGGTTTTGCCGATGCGGGATGTTGTGGGTGTCGATTGAATAAGCTCTATAGCGTCAAAATGGAAAGACCCAGCCATCAATTTGAAAATCAAAAGCGCCGTAATTGTACTCTCCAAGCTAGACATCATGAAATGGTCCATCCGGATGATCGAATCCACGCTCACAGAACGATTTCCGGTAGATTTTCGTGATCGATTCCATGCTCCGTGTAAGACGCGGCGCGAGTCTTGTCGCAGCTCAACTGGCGACATTTCAGTTTGGTGCCGCGGCGAAATTTTGTTTTGGTTTCGCGTGTGACATTTGAGGTACACTCAGAAAAGAAACAACAGAAAATTGCTTCGCGAGATGAAAAACACTCGCGCTGTTATTTCGATTTATTGCAAAAACCACAATATTACTCAAATCGGACGGTTTCCATGCCAAATCGACCACTCAAAATCCGAACTCTTTCTGATCTTAATGAAACTTGCAGGATCGTTTGTTCAACTCAATTCAAAAACTTTTGTGTACTCAGTTTGGTCATTCACAATGGCATACGATTTTTAGTCCCTTTTTATAGGCCAAAACAGCCAAAAATGAAAATTTCTCCGAAAGTCAGGCTGAATACACCGACAGGGTTGGTAAATCATCACCATCGCACTACCATTGATGCACGTTTCGGTGCGTTCCTCGGCTCTTAAAATTTCTCTTCTCTTTCGCAGCCGAGTGTTGTTCGGCTTGCTATCACACCGACAATTAATACCCTACACGCACAAAAATGTTGCTAGTTTGAATCAACAAACATGTTTATTAAAATCAACTGCCATATTTTATCGAGTCAACTCACAAATTTAATGAATTCAATAAACACCTTTAGCCACCCAACCATCATGTTATTCAGTTTGACAAACTGGTTTATCGTTTGAGCGTTTCTTCTTTTAAACGTGTAGGGAAATTTTACTGTGTACTTTCTGTTCAATATTCTGCTTTCAAGATGGCGAACGGGTCAAACATAAGAAAATATCGTGCAATATTTTTATAAATTATAAATCGTGCGATCGAATCTTCATATTTATCATGACAATTTTAAAAAAGGATCAATTTGAAGCTGTTATCAGTGAGTATCCATTAAATTTTCAAAGAAATTATTTATTTTTCTTTATTATCCGTTTTCAGTAAAAAAGTGACCTCTTTTGAGGATTCATCAAGTTGCTCGAATAGGATATTTCTTTATTTTCCCCTAGCTGTGGACGCCGAAGGGAGCAGGTCTATCAGGTAATATAGTTTTTATTTTCTTTTTTGCCAAAGTTAATTACTCAAAATTACTCTTAGGTTCTTCCATGTTGGCAACTGCAGCGATGATCCAAGCTCCAGAAACCGATGGCGGAAAGTGACATCGGTTGAGATCGGTGTTTGGCCACGTATGTCGAGAATCATCACTTAAAAATTAATGCATTTTTATGTTTCTTGCTCAAAAGAGTTGAATAATAATAATTGAAAAACAAAATCTTGACTTTGACATATTCAACAAAACAAAACATTATGGAACGGTAAAAAGATGGATTCAATCAACAATCGTGATGTTTCAACCAACCTATCATGATAGTTCCTTTGACAATCATGTTTGTTGGTTTGATAAAAGTGATTATAAAAATTACAAACAAACAACGTTTTGATGACAACAATCTCGTTTGTTGAGCCCACAAACATGTCAGGTTGAATTTGGCAAACATGTTTGCTGGCCCTGAGATGACAAACATGTTTGTGAGGTGCATCAAACATTTTGCCAGATTCACAATCGGATTTTTCTGCGTGTATCTCTGGCTCCGATGGAATCGGAGAGACACGCACACGAAATTGCTATACACGAAAAATCACTGTAACTGAAAATCGCACTTTGCTGAGTTCGTTTTTGCACTTTTTCATACGATTTTTTCATTTCGACTGCGATTACACAAAACAGTGTAATCGTTGTTGAACTGAAAAAATCGTATGAAAAAGTGCGAAAACGAACCCAGCAAAGTGCGATTTTCAGTTACAGTGATCCACATAATGCAGATAGAACTGTGTAAAAAAATTACACAGATTTCTGAACAGTTCCAGTTGTCAAATCTAGGTAAATTTATAACACAGACCTGTGTAAAAATATACACATATTTCCAATCAGCTTCGCTTTCAAATCTGTGTACAATAGTGACGATGCCGAGGGGCGTGTCATTGGCCTTAATGTATTAATTTTCGCGTTTAATTAATTAAGGAATTAAATTTCTCGCGTCATTTAATATTTGTTAGCACCACACCTGCTTTGAAAACATTGATTTGCCTCGTGTCACTTTCGCTGGCAGAACTGTCAAGTTTGTTTTGATTTAGTTTTAGAAAGAAAATATGTCTCGAGTTTAATTAGGATTTTTTATGAAAACTTGCGATTCGAGGTGCCACCATTCTTTTGCTTCGACACGCATCTAGTGGAGGATTGCGGAGGCGAAGGCATCGGCAGTATGCCGGACGATTTGGAGTTCGACGAGCTGAACGACTGGGAAGAGTGCACGAAGATTTAGTCCGGTTGAAACAGAGGGAAGCGAGGTTGCAGCTGGATCTGAACGTGTTGATGATGCCGAACATGCTAGAAACGCAGCATCCGACGTCACATCCGGCAATGCAGCAGCATCATTTGGAGAAATCGCAGCAGCGGGGAGAAAAGTAAGGAGGGGATTTTGAATGATGGGAGATTGTTGATTAATTTTATGTTTATTGTAGGTGGTTTCTTCATCGGTCTTCAGCCAAACTTTCCGTTGTCGAAACCCGCTTAGATGCGTATCTTTTTGGCGGACGAATTCCCGGCATAACGAACCAGCCGACGTTTACGATTCTAGTAAACTTTCCTCCGGCGTTTAACATGGTTGCCGCCGTTGAACTTCAACCAGCGGCTGGTTCAGGAGGTTCAGCAAAATCATCCGGTGTTGAATCAGCACCGTTATCATCAACAGCAGCAGCAGGGTCAGAATCCCTGTCAGCAGCAGCCCAAAAACTGCAAAATTACCAGCAGAACCAAAAAAAGATGCAACACCATCGTGGCAGGCTGAACCGATCGGGGGAGTACGAAGCGTACGCGATTGTCCCATTTTTATAAATAAATACAAGTTGTTTTAAACCCTAGTTTATATTTCAAAGCAATTTCATTCACCGTATTCTGGCCACCGTGATGCGATATTCGAGCGGTCGTTAAATACCTTTAACTACCGACTGATGCCTGACTGCAACTGGGCGATGCGCACCCGGTTTGGGAGGATGCAGCACTCGTCCAGCAGAAGGTCGTTCGGCTTGTTGGCGCGTTTTCGGAGCAGACTTACCTCTTCCACATCCGACTCCGTTGATCGTCAGGGTCGTTCTTCGGCTGACGGTTATCACGAAAATTCTAGGACCACCCGAGGACCATTGTTCCAGTTACCCCTCCTTTACTGGTAGTGGTGGTGGTGCTGCTGCTGCGAAACATCATCGTTGAAGTGATCATCGAACCAGGTTTGCCGACAGGATGGCTGCCCTCCTTCTCGGAAACTCTTTGGGTGGCAATTGATTCTGAAACGAGTAAGTATAATTTATATACACACAAAAATGAAGGAAAACCTGCCGGATTGTGCCACGATTCACCGAAGTCACAATCTCCCGCCGCAATCAAACGCTTATCTGGAGAAACATCTCCTGCTGCTGATCCGGGTGTCCACCACCGCCAACTCCGTTGCGATTTTTGTGGCAACCACCTTGGTTGTGGTTGTAGAACCAGCCTTCTCCGCCGCCGGAATGTCCACCGGAGTGATCTTACCATGAACCGCCACCACCGGGAGAATGCATTCTCCCATTAGACCGACTTTTCGGCGACAAACAAATTGCACCAAACACAACAACAATCGTGCGCAATGTCAAACTGTCAAATCAATGTGGTGCAAAAAGAGGTGGCGATGTTTTGATCGAAAACAATCGTTAATTAATTAATTTCGGCAGTTAATTAATTAAATTATTTAATTTTTTACTATTGTCCCGCCCCTCGGACGATGCTAAGATGGCGTCTTTCTTGCTCCGAGAACTTGGTAAGTTTTTCGATCTCTTGATTATTTATTATAATTTTGTTTAAATTGTTTGCTTTCAGATTTTATACATTCCAGCCATAAACGTGTCAGGGATATAAAAAAACACATGATCATGTTCCTAAAGGACCTATTTCAAGCATCTGATGTCAATGCGGAACGTGATGCGGAAGCGATAGTCTCGCCTGCTGAGAAACCAACCTGGCAGCCTGCTCAACCGGGCAGAACGTCGTGTATCCGGACTTATTCCAGTCTAATGTAAGGTATGCACTTCGGAAGAAACCGGTCAAGAAAAATTTCAAATTGGCAGCAGCGGTAGCGAAAGCAAGCCAGAGAGGGTGAAGAAAAGCCCCAAGAAAACGTTCCCTCTCTTTTGTTCTGCCGTTCGTAAAGCAGTTTCTTGACCCCACGCTTGACCCCCTTTCTTTTAAACATCATACCAGCCCTAAAACATGTGGAAAAACATTCCGCCTTCCAGCCGGTTCCGGTCGAAGTGTTCCAGAAGCAGCATTAGCAAACGGACACTGCGGTGCGTACATATATTTGGGTCACGTGGACAAACAAATAGTTTAAAATCGAGATTAGAATGTAGTTTACATGAATCTTCAACCTCACGTAAACAATTATTTTACACAGTTGCTTAACCAAAATGATACACAGATTTGACAGACAACGGCTTTTACAAGGTTTTACACAGATTCTGAGTATTCCCGATTTTTGGCTATCTGTGTAAAATTTTACACAGATCTGTGTTATGTGAATTTTGCGTGTACAAACCTTCGGATAGTCGAACTTCGGATAATCGAGACTTTGGATATCCAGGCTTTTAAGCGAAAATGGCGTTCGAAAGGTGAACGCCCGAAATGTCAAAATCACGCAGTGGTACCAACATTACGAAAAAAGTGTGCCATGACATGACAGCCATATTTTTTTTCTAATGTTGGTGCTACTGCGCGATTTTGACATTTAGGACGTTCACCATTCGAACGCCATCTTCGCTTAAAAACCTCGATTCGAGTCTGGGCTGTATTCGTTGTTTGCGTTTTAGAAACTGATT
Organism: Culex pipiens pallens; assembly: GCF_016801865.2. Taxonomy (NCBI): domain Eukaryota; kingdom Metazoa; phylum Arthropoda; class Insecta; order Diptera; family Culicidae; genus Culex; species Culex pipiens. The sequence goes on from NC_068939.1 coordinate 130,164,554, forward strand.
TCTGCATTTTAGTGTTCCCACTCGGAAAATAATCTGGTAAATTTGAGTGTCTGGCGCTGGCGGACGTTTGTCGTGCAGTTCAGACACATTTGGCACACTTATCCTAGACAAGTTTTGCGTAACGCCAGATGAATCTGGCGAAAATCGGGGGAAAGTTCTGCCAGCTGTCTGGCACAAAAATCAACCGGTTCAATCGGTTGAACCGTGCACGACCGGTTTGTGTCATATTCGCCAGAAATCATGGCAGAAATCTGGGGTTAATCTGGGGAAAATTCTGCCAGATGGCTGGCGCAAGCCCCCAGACGAACGCCAGAATTGTGTCCGCCATTTCCGACCGGGTTAGTGCAATATATCGCCCGGTCGGAAATGGCGAATATGACACAAACCGGTCGTGCACGGTTCCACCGATTGAACCGGTTGATTTTTGTGCCAGACAGCTGGCAGAACTTTCGCCCGATTTTCGCCAGATTCATCTGGCGTTACGCAAAACTTGTCTAGGATAAGTGTGCCAAGTGTGTCTGAACTGCACGACAAACGTCCGCCAGCGCCAGACACTCAAATTTACCAGATTATTTTCCGAGTGGGCGAGAAATTCAAAAGAGAGATGTGAGCCGGTAACATGGAGTTAAACTTTCGCAACTGTCATGGTAAACTTTACAGATGCTTGACAGAAAGTTTAACTCCATGTTGCACTTTCAATTTCTCGGTAAACTGTTTTGTCGGACAAAACCCTTATCCAGCATCTTGTCAGAATCCCCTCTTAGCTCGCACCCCACGAAAAAACAACAAAATTTGCACCTGTCAAACACAAAAAGTTGAAAACATGTCGGGCATCGCGGGAGTCGCAGTCGCGGATTTTTCATCTTAGTTTTATCCATTTTCCCGCAGCAAATTGGCCCCGGTTTCGTTTGTTGATGGCTCAAATGTGAAGGGCGTGATTGCCTCCTTGTGAAACGGTCTAAAAACACACCTCAATCAGTCGCCATTGCCGAAGAAAACCAACTCAAAGGTGAGTGGACTTTTCTTTAATTTGGTAGATCTCAAAATGGAAAATTTGCCAGGAAAACACTCCCCAGTGGGAGTGGGTGGGTGGCTTTTTTGCGAGTAGCAGCAGGGGGCGGGTTGGTGTAGGGCGTGCTCTGTTTATGTTGTGTCTGGGAATGAGTTCTTTATTTTTGAGATTGAAAAATATTTTCAACAGTTTTTTCATCTTCGTTTCCATTTATGTGTAACATTTCGTTTTAAAGGAATAAGAAAATCATTTAGTCAGTACATTTTAAACTGATGTGTGCAGAAACAAATAAAATAGGTCATCGATCAAACTTATTACATATTTTGACAAAAGGGTAAAATTGCAGTCTACCTTACTGATTCAGAAACTAGGCCCCACCTTCCAGAAACTAGGCCCCACCTTCCATACATTTTATTTTATCGTTGCTTACTTATCTGTTGCCTCTGTCAACAAGCAATACTTTTCTGTTGGATCCTAAAATTTACTTTTTAATATCTCTTCTGATAAAGACTTTTTTCCAACTGAAACATAAAACTAAATTTCAAATATCTCCCTCGTTTTAGGATCCAACAGCAAATGTAAACGTTGCCTCAACCCGCGTGCTCCAAAATTGTGAAACCAAGCCGAAAACAGATATCACAAAATTTAATCAAATCCGACAGTCAAAAGTTTTAAACCGCGCGTGCAAGTGTCCACACAAACAACTATTTACAATGAGTAACAAAGCGACCAAAAACCAGCAGCCTCCCGCCGGCAACACCAGCACAAAACAGCACCAAAACCACCAACATCAGCACAATCACAGCTCAAGCAGTCCTAAAAAGACCAAAACCCCATCGACGCCCTCCTCCTCCAGCACGTGGCACATATCGATAACGTCCCTGGCGCTACTCAGCCGGCTCGGCGTAATCACCCTGCAAGTAATATCGAACCACCTCGTCCCGGACCACGATGCCGGCGTGTTCGTAGCCCCGCGTGACCCGGAAGCGGCCCCCGCCAAACTGGACGGCGCGGTCAACTTCTTCCTCGGCGGGCTGCACCGCTGGGACGGCCAGTACTTTTTGCACATCTCCGAGTACGGCTACTCGTACGAAAACACGCTCGCGTTCTTCCCGCTGTTCCCCTTTCTCATCAAGATCGCAACCAGCTCGCTCGGGGGAAGCACCCCGATGATCACGTACCGCGAACTCTCGCTCGTCCTGGCCGTGCTGCTCAACCTGGTGTGCTTCGTGCTGGCCGCCAAAGCCCTTTACAAGCTTAGCAATCTGGTGCTGGGGAACAAGAAAAAGAGCGAACTGGCCGTCATACTGTTCTGCTTCAATCCGGCGTCGATCTTCTTCACGGCGCCGTACACCGAGGCGCTGTTCTCCTGGCTGTCGTTCAGCGTAATGGCCCAGTGCATCGACGATATCAACTCGGTGTTCATCACGATCCCGCTGAGCTTGAGCATCCTGTGCCGGTCGAATGGTGAGTAGAATTTTTGCGATTACTAGTTTAGAGCAGGGTGGCCACATGAGCGTATAACTTGGGAATTTATTGAACAATCATAAACGCTGCTTGAAATTTGTATTCCTCAAGGCTTCGTATTTTGACGTTTAAGAAATGGAATTAAAAGATTTAAGGGGTGACATGTAGGAAATCAGAAAATTTCATAATTCACTAAATTCAATATAAAAATCAAAAACTGACGATTTTTTATATGAAAAATGTAAAAATATTGCTATCTCTTTTTAAAAGTTAAGAACCTACCTCCTTAACCTGATAAAAAGTTGTAAACTAACAGGCTCTCGTCACAAATAAACAATCAATAACAAGAACTTTAGAATTTTAATAGTTTAGAATTTTAGAATTTTAGAATTTTAGAATTTTAGAATTTTAGAATTTTAGAATTTTAGAATTTTAGAATTTTAGAATTTTAGAATTTTAGAATTTTAGAATTTTAGAATTTTAGAATTTTAGAATTTTAGAATTTTAGAATTTTAGAATTTTAGAATTTTAGAATTTTAGAATTTTAGAATTTTAGAATTTTAGAATTTTAGAATTTTAGAATTTTAGAATTTTAGAATTTTAGAATTTTAGAATTTTAGAATTTTAGAATTTTAGAATTTTAGAATTTTAGAATTTTAGAATTTTAGAATTTTAGAATTTTAGAATTTTAGAATTTTAGAATTTTAGAATTTTTGAATTTTTGAATTTTTGAATTTTAGAATTTTAGAATTTTAGAATTTTAGAATTTTAAAATTTTAAAATTTTAGAATTCTAGAATTCTAGAATTTTAGAATTTTAGAATTTTAGAATTTTAGAATTTTAGAATTTTAGAATTTTAGAATTTTAGAATTTTAGAATTTTAGAATTTTAGAATTTTAGAATTTTAGAATTTTAGAATTTTAGAATTTTAGAATTTTAGAATTTTAGAATTTTAGAATTTTAGAATTTTAGAATTTTAGAATTTTAGAATTTTAGAATTTTAGAATTTTAGAATTTTAGAATTTTAGAATTTTAGAATTTTAGAATTTTAGAATTTTAGAATTTTAGAATTTTAGAATTTTAGAATTTTAGAATTTTAGAATTTTAGAATTTTAGAATTTTAGAATTTTAGAATTTTAGAATTTTAGAATTTTAGAATTTTAGAATTTTAGAATTTTAGAATTTTAGAATTTTAGAATTTTAGAATTTTAGAATTTTAGAATTTTAGAATTTTAGAATTTTAGAATTTTAGAATTTTAGAATTTTAGAATTTTAGAATCTTAGAATTTTTAAATTTTTGAATTTTTGAATTTTTGAATTTTTGAATTTTTGAATTTTCGAATTTTTGAATTTTTGAATTTTTGAATTTTTGAATCTTTGAATTTTTGAATTTTTGAATTTTTGAATTTTTGAATTTTTGAATTTTTGAATTTTTGAATTTTTGAATTTTTGAATTTTTGAATTTTTGAATGTTTTGAATGTTTTGAATTTTTGAATGCTTTGAATTTTTGAATTTTTGAATTTTTAAATTTTTGGATTTTTGAATTTTTGAAATTTTGAATTTTTGAATTTTTGAATTTTTGAATTTTTGAATTTTTGAATTTTTGAATTTTTGAATTTTTGAAGTTTTGAATTTTTGAATTTTTGAATCTTTGAATTTTTGAATTTCTGAATTTTTGAATTTCTGAATTTTTGAATTTTTGAATTTTTGAATTTTTGAATTTTTGAATTTTTGAATTTTTGAATTTTTGAATTTTTAAATTTTTGAATTTTTGAATTTTTGAATTTTTGAATTTTTGAATTTTTGAATTTTTGAATTTTTGAATTTTTGAATTTTTGAATTTTTGAATTTTTGAATTTTTGAATTTTTGAATTTTTGAATTTTTGAATTTTTAAATTTTTGAATTTTTGAATTTTTGAATTTTTGAATTTTTGAATTTTTGAATTTTTGAATTTTTGAATTTTTGAATTTTTGAATTTTTGAATTTTTGAATTTTTGAATTTTTGAATTTTTGAATTTTTGAATTTTTGAATTTTTGAATTTTTGAATTTTTGAATTTTTGAATTTTTGAATTTTTGAATTTTTGAATTTTTGAATTTTTGAATTTTTGAATTTTTGAATTTTTGAATTTTTGAATTTTTGAATTTTTGAATTTTTGAATTTTTGAATTTTTGAATTTTTGAATTTTTGAATTTTTGAATTTTTGAATTTTTGAATTTTTGTATTTTTGAATTTTAGAATTTTTGAATTTTTGAAGTATTAAATTTTTGAATTTTTGAATTTTTGAATTTCTGAATTTTTGAATTTTTGAATTTTTGAATTTTAGAATTTTTGAATTTTTGAATTTTTGAATTTTTGAATTTTTGAATTTTTGAATTTTTGAATTTTTGAATTTTTGAATTTTTGAATTTTTGAATTTTTGAATTTTTGAATTTTTGAATTTTTGAATTTTTGAATTTTTGAATTTTTGAATTTTTGAATTTTTGAATTTTTGAATTTTTGAATTTTTGAATTTTTGAATTTTTGAATTTTTGAATTTTTGAATTTTTGAATTTTTGAATTTTGAATTTTTGAATTTTTGAATTTTTGAATTTTTGAATTTTTGAATTTTTGAATTTTTGAATTTTTGAATTTTTGAATTTTTGAATTTTTGAATTTTTGAATTTTTGAATTTTTGAATTTTTGAATTTTTGAATTTTTGAATTTTTGAATTTTTGAATTTTTGAATTTTTGAATTTTTGAATTTTTGAATTTTAGAATTTTAGAATTTTAGAATTTTAGAATTTTAGAATTTTAGAATTTTAGAATTTTAGAATTTTAGAATTTTAGAATTTTAGAATTTTAGAATTTTAGAATTTTAGAATTTTAGAATTTTAGAATTTTAGAATTTTAGAATTTTAGAATTTTAGAATTTTAGAATTTTAGAATTTTAGAATTTTAGAATTTTAGAATTTTAGAATTTTAGAATTTTAGAATTTTAGAATTTTAGAATTTTAGAATTTTAGAATTTTAGAATTTTAGAATTTTAGAATTTTAGAATTTTAGAATTTTAGAATTTTAGAATTTTAGAATTTTAGAATTTTAGAATTTTAGAATTTTAGAATTTTAGAATTTTAGAATTTTAGAATTTTAGAATTTTAGAATTTTAGAATTTTAGAATTTTAGAATTTTAGAATTTTAGAATTTTAGAATTTTAGAATTTTAGAATTTTAGAATTTTAGAATTTTAGAATTTTAGAATTTTAGAATTTTAGAATTTTAGAATTTTAGAATTTTAGAATTTTAGAATTTTAGAATTTTAGAATTTTAGAATTTTAGAATTTTAGAATTTTAGAATTTTAGAATTTTAGAATTTTAGAATTTTAGAATTTTAGAATTTTAGAATTTTAGAATTTTAGAATTTTAGAATTTTAGAATTTTAGACTTTAAGAATTTTAGAATTTGAGAGCTTGAGAGTTTTATAGAAGTTTTAGAATTTTTGAATCTAAGAAATTTTTGAATTATTGGAATTTTGAGAATTTTAGAGTTTAAGAAATTTTTAATTTAATACATAAAAATTTTAGAATATATTTTTTTAAGAATTTCGGAATTGATTTTTTTTTAATTTTTGAATTTTTAACATCTTGAATTAATGAATTGGTATTTTTATATTTTGAACTTTTGTTTAAAATAAACTTATCTGCAAGCAGGCCCAACCTGGTTGGTTTATTCAGAATGTTAGAACCTTTAAAATTTCATCCAGTTTGGTCGATTCAGCAACGAACAATGTAGACAAACTAAAAAAATGCTTTGGCGAAAAAAATCCGGACCATCTGTCTCCAGTTCCCATGGACTGAAACCTTGATCTAGTTCATATGCAGACAAGAAAAAAATCTTTGAAATGGTTCTTGAAGCTTCAAAATTCATTTATTTTTTGTATAGTTTAGCGCTATTTAGTAAACAACGTTTTTTGAAAATTTTATTAAAATTACACTGGCCGTGGTTTTAACCGTTTTATGCCGCTAATAAGACATCAAATAAAAAATAAAGCAATTTATCACACTTACTTTTGAACCCACTTTCAAAGTGTTTAAAAAGTTTAAAAAGTTTGGCCACCCTGCTATTAGTAGGTTCGTACAGATCATAATCCTTCAACTCCCCCACCAACCCCAGGAATGCTCAACATCGGCTTTCTGCTGTACTTCACCGCGCGCCGCATCCTGTCGCAGAGCTCGTTCCACACCATCATCTGCATGGGCTCGAAGCTGTTCTCGATCCTGATGATCATCATCTTCCACTACGGAATCGCGCAGGTCTACAACTACTATCTGTTTTGCTTCGAGCAAAAGTTCAGCTTTCCGGCGCACGTCAAGCAGTACGCGCTGGACCGCGGGCTGGTCCTGGCCGGGAACAAGACGGCGGAGTCGTCACCCTGGTGCTCAAACTATTTGCCTTTATCTTACTCTTACGTACAAAGCCACTATTGGGATGTAGGATTTATGAACTACTACGAGCTGAAGCAGTTACCGAACTTCTTACTGGCCTTACCCGCGATTTATCTGGTGCTGAGCAACGCGTACAAGTACATCCACGACAATTGGGATTTTTGTGCGGGGCTCGGTCTGTTCCGGGTGCAGAAGAAGCAGCTGAAGAGCATGCGGAACTACGACCGGGTCGCGTTCGCGTTCGTCGCCCACGCGCTGTTTTTGACGCTGTTCAGCGTACTGTTTGTGCACGTCCAGGTGACGACGCGAATGCTGGCCTCGTCGAGTCCGCTGCTGTACTGGTTTGCCGCCGAGTACTTTACCGGCGATAAGGCCTTCATCCGGCGGCAGGTCATCCGGAAGCTGTCGAAACAGGTCCGCGACGGAACAGAGCCGTGCACGCACGTCGAAAACTACGTCGAGCTGAGCGATATTCTCGACTTTAGACAGATGAACTGGAAGCAGAAGGCGATCCTGGTGTACTTTGCTGGGTACGCCACCGTCGGGACGATCCTGTTCAGCAACTTTCTGCCGTGGACCTAAACATTACGCGTAATCCGACTTTATCAATACGTACCTTTGAACAGGAGTCTTTTATTTATCGAATCGAACTTAACGCAAATGCATCAAATTTTATGGTTGTAGCAGAAACTTGTTAAATCAAAAACATAAAACAGAAGAGTGACGTAGTTTAAACAACATATTTAGTAAGATTAGAAGCAGACATTTTTCCTCTTAAAAAAAATGCCATATTGTAGAAAAGTACCAAATATTTTGTCGGGCGTTCACTTTCTTTCGTCATCATTCTAGCGTTAGATCGATCATAATTACAATTTACAAGTTAGAGAAAACAATTCGACAAGTTACAGTTAATAGCAGCTCAAGCCAATTTTAAATCGTAGAAAACGTTACCAACTTAATTGAGTCTATTTCTCAAAACAGAGAAATTATAGAGTAAAAATATCTCTACTTTTGCCACCTTCATTACACTGTTTCAAAAGTATTATAGATAGCGAAACTGTTTACACGTACTACCACTAACAAACACAAACATACACACATCTCTTTGCCTTAACAAAACAAAAAAGAAATTAACAAACTTACTATTGCGGCCAGACTTAGGGAATCCACCTGGTGGAACATTTTAAAGTTAGCGAAATCGGAACCAAAAACTACTACTTTTAAACTATTTATACATATTAGAGAAAAGGAAACATTTTTCTTATACGTTTGCACTTTGTTATGTAAAGCATTTAAAAGAAAAAAAAAAACTTGTTCGCGACTTTACAAACTCACTCGTATTCTCCTACATCGGGCTCTATCCGTGGTTTTTTAATTAGAGTTTGTTGTATACTTGGGATATAAATTCTAGTCGTCGTATTAGTTAGAGAAACGAGATTTGCCACCTATGACATATAGAGAGATATTTTAAAAATCTACAACAGCAATACGCATAATTCGGTTATCAAAATAAATATAATTCGTTCATAGCGCATGAAAAAAAAAAATGGAACATTTTCATCAATATCACAATTCAAAATAAAGATCATTAGTGCGCTGACCAAGCGGACGCGCTGTCTTGTTTTTGCATGCTTATTTTCATTTCTTTTGTGTCGCTGTTTGTGTGCTTGGGTGAGTGGTTATTATAACTTATTGGACATCATAAGTGCAGTGCTTCTGGGGACGCGCAGTCCTGTTTTTTCGCGATAATTTTCATCGTTAATGATCGTAAAAATTTATTCCAACTGGCATCGATCGATTTTATGAAGAGTAAAGCGTCATTTATTTACTATTTTTGAAATTTGCTCGCGTTATCTAAATTGTAAAAACAGTAAAAATATACTGATAAGACCAGCCCAAAGCACTACTGCTCGGCTGGCACGCGTTCGATAAAAAAAAGCTTTTTAAATGATCAATTATCTATCTTTCCGCAGCCGGCTGCCTAAGATTTAAAATTTTCAACCGATAAACAAAATGCTCATGGTCACATCACTGCCACTCGTGAATCCTGACCTCATACCCATCTACTAACCCCCTCAAAACTCATGTGATACTTTGTCGGAGAAGCAGTCGATTGGGCGGTCTCTATCACTCAAGTATCGGACTAACATTCCCATCCACTTCCCCGTGACCCTACCACTGGTCGTGGCCGGCGCCGGTATTGATCAGTATGATAGGGGCCTTTGAGAAGTTGCGAAGCGAGGAAAGATAGCTCCCACTTATCTTCCACGGCTTGTGGATGTAACTTCTGGAGGTCCTGGTCAATAACGGAGTAGCAACTATGCTTATGCTTATGCTTATATCACAATTCAAAATAAAAAAACATACAATTTTATTTAAATATTATCGTGAAGACTTCCTTCATTGTCATGATTTTTCGTTCAAAGATATAAATTTTGCGTCGCTTTCAATATTTTGACAAAATTCCTTCAACAAGTTGTTTAGAATAGTGCCCTACACATGCTGATTCCTTTTGGTAACCCATTCCCTGTAAAGTTATGGAAACCGTCATTAATCGATGATTGCCAACTAAGACGTCAATGACTGTGCCACAAAATTATATAAATTTTGAAGCACAATTGATTTAGATAAAAAAATATTTCAGTGGCTTCAAGAAGGCAACAACCGGCACATGCTGATTCCTTTTGGTGCTGAAATTCGTTAAATTGAATTCAATACAGAATATTTTATAGTAATGATCAATTTTCTTCAAAAATGATCAACGGCTTCACCTTATGAAAATTCTATGTTTTATCCATGTCGGACAATTCCCCGAGACATCGTGGCCATTCTGAGTTGCGGCCAGACCATTGAAATTATAAAAATATATTTTTTTATATTTCTTATCCTAATCGTCATCGGTCAACGATTATTCCTTTGCCAAAAATTTTATCAGCGGTCCATTGTTAAAATTGTCAAACAATAAATTTCCAAAAAAAATTAATTTTTGGAATTTTAAATTTTCTATTTAGCAACGAATTTGAAAATTTCAGTTTTTTTCAGTTTCTGAACCAGAATTTTTGGAAATATTTTGAATTTGTTTTTTTTTATTTGTTATTTTCAAATTCCCTTTTTTGTGGGTTTTTAAATAATTTATATAAAAACGAAAACAACAAAATTTAATTTAGAAGTTTTTGAGATTTGTAAGTTTCACATATTGAATTGGTATTTTTTGACCTTAAAACAAATCTTCAAAAATATGAAATTCAAACTTTATTTCTTTGAAAATTTTATGTTTTAAAATGTTCAATTTTTTTATTTTTTTTGACATTTTAAATAAATATTCACATTTTTATATCTTTGAAATACAAAATTGAATCTTTAAAAAAATTAATAGGAGTTCAATGTTAAAATTCATTTGTTTAATTTTCTACGTTCTGAAAATTTAAGATTTTTGTTTTTCTGGAAATTTAAATCTTGGAATTTCAGAATTCTGATAAATTAATAAACTTAAAATTTCCTTTATATTTTTTTCAGGGTTTGAGCTGTAGGTTAGTCGTCGACTAACAAGTTCTTTACCAAAAATGTCGCCTCCTTAAACAATTTGGCGCCCTTAGTAGGGCCCAAGAGAAACTTTGCATTTTGAAAATTTGCCAAGTTGCCGATTTGTGCTGCGCTTTTATGAAAAAGATATAGCGCCCCCTCAGGAGGCCTCAGGGCGCTCAAAATGCCATTTATTGCAAATAAAAAAAATAGCCTAAGGGAGATTTTTTTGATTTTTTTTTAAGTTTTGGAACTTTGGATATCCTATCCATAAATAATTAAAATGTAAAAATAATGAAAATATGTTCTGTATATGAAATTTTCTGTTCATGCAATTTTTACATATTTGTACTTTTGATATTTAAAGGGTAGTTTTATATTCAATACTAAAACTATAATTTTTTTCTGATTTTCTCTTTTGAAAAATATTTAATAAATTCATTAAATGACTGAATTATTTTTTTTAAGATATTGCATTTTTTTTATTCACAATTGAATTTATATATTTTTGAATAATTCAAGAGGTTATAAAACAGATAAAATAAAAAATCAACAATAAGAGAATCTGAAATGTTTTATTTTTTTATTATTGAATTTTTAAATTGTGTATTTACCGTAAACCGGGGTGACATTGATAGGATTTCATATTATTTTTGGAGTATTTTCCAGCTGGTGAGCTTAATCTCAAGACTATAATTATTTTTTATTATTAAAACATGTAGTGGGATAGGCCACACAAGGTCCCTGTACTATTTTAAAAAAAAGTTTTTTTGCTGTTTAAAAAAAAAAGTTGCGTTCTAAATTCTTATTTTGAATTCTGGGGTGGCTATAACAGTCATAGTTTTTCTTATTAAAATCTGATTTAAAGTGTTCAAATTTTATGTGCACGTTAAATCTACCATCAATAAGGTTGCTACTATAATTTTTATGAAAAATAAATCAATGTTTTTATTTAGTTAACTAAGTTTATTAGCTTTTTAACAAAATACATATAAATTTTAGGTAAAAATGTTAAAAGGTCAAAATTTTGCCTGAAATTTGTTGAAACAGGATTTTTTTAAAAGAATCAAATGGAAAAAATCTTAAATGTTATAATTTTTGATAATTGAATTTCTTAATTGTGTATTTACTAATTAACTAATTTTCAGTTGTACTCGTGTATAAACATATAATTTTTTTTAGGATGGTGAAGTTTTACACCTGAATTGCCCAAATTCTGGTTCTGTCCACTAAAATTGTGAATGCTTGATATCTTTACTTCCGTTAAGTTCGTAGATGGTGTCATTCACTCTTGGGTCAATGATGTTGTAAATTTGTAAATTTTTGTGCACAACGTTGAAAAACATTTCTGATCACTTTTTCTCATTTTAATGCAAAAAAAAAGAGATAAATTGACAAAACTACATTTTTTTTCAATGGATCAACCACAGACAAACAGACGTGACTCTCCATACAAATAATTTTTGAAATTCATCGTCCTTCATCAAACCACCGAATCACGGCGACGCCAGCATCCGCGTTTCGTTTCGGAACATCCGCGGGAAACGTGTCCACGGCGCAGTTAAGTTGCGTTAAACAGCAAAAAGTGCCGAATGAGATGAAAAAAGTCGCAGAGATTCCAAAAAACGCTGCCGCAAACTCTTACCTACATCAAAACAGAACAACTGTGGATGAAGATTGAGTGGCGCTCACGATCGACGCAACATCGCCAAAAGGACGACCAGCAGCAGCAATCTGAGCAGCATTCCATGAAGGATAAGCAGGTTGCTCCAAGGTTGCTCCGAAGGAGATGACTTCACCACAGAATCTGGCTTCCTCCGCAGTAGCGGACGCCTCATCAGCAGCCTCGGCAGCGGCAGGCCTACCGGGTTAATAGTGGGGCAAAGGGTATGTCCTCGCTAGTCAGCCGCTCATCTGACCCTGGTCGAAACTGCTCCAATCTTGTCCCGCAAAGCCTGGATTGTGGATCACCGTTAGAATTCCTGAATTCCATCATATTTTGTTTTGTTTTCATTTGCTGCCACGTGCTCACGCTCAACTTTACAACAACAAAAACACATTACACACACTGAGGAAAGACGGGCAAGCTGTCACGACAGCAGCGCCATCAGCCCCGGGTGAGTGGATGCCGAAGCTAAATTGCATTTGAAATAACAGTTTTGGCTCGGTTATTGAAGGACGATGGTTCCGAACTCGAGTGTCCCGTCTGTTTGTCTGTGGATCAACTATGGTCCCCTTAGAACAAGCGGTAAAATAAGACGTTTTCTGTCGAGAAAGGCCGCGATGTTAATTTTTAAAAATTTAATCAAAAATCAATTTTAAATCCTTTGCGGTCGTACAAAGGGTCACAGTAATCAGAAAAATTAGCTTTATCGTTGTGAACAATGATATCATAAATTAAATCTTAATTTTAGGACCCAATTCAGGGTCCAGAAATATCAAATTGAAATGATAAAAAAACACGACTTGTAAAATGCTTCTAACAACACTACAAAGAAAACCATTTTATGATTGATACTTTCTAAATCAAGATTTGAATGTTTTTTTAACAAACATGGCTGCCAAATGGCCGACCGGGAATCACACCTTTCAGAGCTTTAAACAACCCACATTCTTCTTACTTTATCTTCAGACCATGAGTTATTGGGAGCAACAGTACCAATGCAAAGATGACCCAAAACCGTCGTCTTCCAGGCGCGATCACCGGTCAGATCGCTCACAAACGAGCTATCAAGAAGCATCCAAAAAGCGACCCCGTTCACCATCTCCGCCAAAAGTTGCCCCACCCGGTCTCAGCTACTGGGAGCAAAGTTATCCCACGGATTCGTCCAGCGCTGACTATCGGACACCGTCCCGTGTGAAGAGTGAAAGCCAGTCGAGCTCACGATCATCTCGCCGCAGGCAGCGATCGCGTTCTAGATCTCCCGATCGCGATGCGATCAAGAGTGAATCTTTTGAGAGAGGTTCCGGGAGTAGTTCGGGATCGCGTCGGAGGTCTCGATCTCCGAAGGTGGAAGCAAGCTATTGGGGGCAGAGCTCGCAGCTTGCTGCCGTGAAGAGTCGGGAACGATCGCCGAGTCCCTCATCGAGGCGAAGATCGCCACCGAAAGAGGTGGAGCAAACTAATTTGGTAGATTTCTCCTTCCTGGACCACAAAGCGGCGCTGAATCGAGTTCTGCTTGGGTACTGCAGTCGGGATCAGATTGTGTGCGATCAACACGACTTCTGGTTGTTTGTCAACAAGTATGAGGCTTTGCTAAAAAAGTCCGGACAGTGCATTCTGCCGGAACCGGTAGATGCGAGGGAGTTGCGATCGGGAGACGTCATTGAGGGACGGTATAGTAAGGCGTTCAGTACGGCGTTGACGTTGACAGTGCCGTTCGAGGAGTTGTTCAGCAGGTTGCAACACTTTGATCAGAGTGGGAAGATCGGTGAGCTGAAGTTGCGACAGTTTCTGCAGATTGTGGTTCACTACTTGGACTTTCGGCAGAAGGAACGGTTTAACAAGTTGAGGAAGTTGCGGCGAGCGCAAGCGAATCTGCCGGTAGCGAAGCATCGGGATGAGATCGTTGCAGCGGTGCAGAATGAACGGGTTGTGATCTTGGCTGGGGATACCGGCTGCGGGAAGAGTACCCAGGTGCCGCAGTATCTGTTCCATGCCGGGTTTGACAAAATCGCTTGCACTCAACCGAGGAGGATCGCGTGTATTTCGCTGGCGAAGCGAGTTGCGCATGAGATGTTGTGCGAGTACGGAACTCAGGTCGGGTATCAGATCCGGTTCGAGCGGAGTAAGAGTCAGCAGACGAACATCTTGTTCATTACGGAGGGTTTACTGTTGAGACAGTTGTCTACCGAGGAGAAGCTATCGCAGTATTCAGTGATTCTGCTGGACGAGGTCCACGAGCGTCACCTGCATGGAGACTTTCTTCTGGGGATCACTAAGTGTCTGATAAGAGCCCGGCCGGACCTGAAGCTGGTACTTATGTCAGCCACGATCAACATCAAGCTGTTCGGGGACTACTTTGCCGATGAGAAGGCTCAGATCATCGAAGTTCCGGGAAGGTTGTTCCCCATCAAGCTGCACTACATGCCTCAGATTCAGGACGTGTCCCTGTTGAGTGCTGGTACGAGCAAGAAATCCAAGACAAGTGATCGCATCAGTCCCGATCCGTACCTCCAGATCATGCAGCTGATCGATCAAAAGTATCCACCAACCGAGAAGGGTGACGTGCTGATATTCCTCAGTGGCCTCAACGAAATCACCACGATCGTGGACGCCGCCAAAGAGTACGCTGAGAAGAACAAAAACTGGATCATTCTCCCGCTGCACAGTACGCTCTCGATCGCCGAGCAGGACAAGGTGTTCGACTACGCGCCAGATGGCAGTCGCAAATGCATCATCTCGACCAACATTGCGGAAACGTCGGTAACGATCGACGGGATTCGCTTCGTGATCGATTCCGGCAAGGTGAAGGAGATGAGCTACGATCCGACCACGAAGATGCAGCGCCTGAAGGAGTTCTGGATATCGAAGGCTTCCTCGGAGCAGCGGAAGGGTCGTGCTGGGCGAACGGGTCCGGGCATTTGCTACCGGCTGTACTCGGAGAAACAGTTTCAGGACTTTGAGGCGTACACGACGGCGGAGATACTGAAGGTTCCGCTGGAGTCGCTGCTGCTGCAGATGATATCGATGGGGTTGCCGAACTCGCGGATGTTCCCGTTCGTGGAGCCGCCTCCGGCGGACAACATCGAGAACGCCATTATGAACTTGAAGCATCATGTAAGTGGGTTGAGTAGGTTAGGGTGACTGATCCATACAAAGATCGCTCCTATCGTTTCAGGAAGCGCTGACCAACGATGAGAAGCTGACGCCGCTGGGCAAGGCACTGGCACGGATTCCGGTGGACATCAGCATCGGGAAGATGCTGCTGATGGGTTGCGTGTTCCAGCAGCTTCAGCCGGTGCTGACGCTGGCCGCCGCGTTGAGCGTGCAGTCTCCGTTTACGAATCGAGCGTATCGAGAGCCGGAGTGTGAGGTAAGATATCGTTGTTACAGCCAATTCGGAACCGGCTATCGGTAGGCACCAGGGGACACTTTTTGACTATCCAAGACACACTAGCATGCGACATGTGAAACTTCATGAAAAAGAATGTTCAGAACATCCAAGAAGATGCCAATGTCCTTCGGCCTAACCTAATTACTTCGGAACCGGCTATCGGTAGGCACCAGGGGACACTTTTTAAATCTGCCAGAAACTATATCATGCGACATCTCAAACTTCGTGAAATTTGAAATTATGACAATCAAAATACATGCCGACGTCATTTGATCTAATCTGGCCACTCCGTAATCGGTTACCGGTGGTCGCTGGGGGACACTCACGATATATACAAGAAACTGTGACATGCGGCATATCAAACTTCATGAAATAGAAAATTATGGAAATCAATAATCATGCCGACATCATTTGATCTGGACTGGCCAATCCGGAATCGGTTACCGGTGATCACTGGGGTCACTTCTTAACTTTGTAAAACAATATATCATGCGACATGTCAAACTACATGAAATTGGAAATTATGACCATCAAAAGACATGCCGACGTCCTTTGATCTAACCTGGCCTTCGGGTAACAGTTGTCGGTAACCACTTCCGTAAACTGCAATAAACTTCCACAATCCGCTAGCTGAACGACAAAATCATTCCAGCGCGCCCGCAAAACCCTCGAATCGGACCACGGCGATCCGATCACGCTGCTGAACGCGTACAAGGAGTGGCTCGAGCTGAAGCAGTGCCGGGTGGACTACCGGAGGGGGGACGATCAGCGCGAAAACACCAAGAGCTGGTGCCGTCGGCGCGGCCTCGAGGAGCAGCGGTTCTACGAGATAACCAAGCTGCGTCGGCAGTTCCAGGATCTGCTGCAGGACTGCGGACTGATGGAGGCGGCCGGCGAGGAGAACTTGACCAGTTCGGAGCGGGCCATTCGGCACGGTGAGTTGAAGCAGCTGAAGGAACTGCGGAAGGCGCACCGGATGGAAGCGCCCCGGAAGCGGCAGCTGCTGAAGTCGGATCCGTGGGGTTTGGAGGAGGGAGAGGAGGACGATGGGAAGGTTGATATTAGGGATGTGGAGTTCCGGCTGAGTCACGATTCGTCCAAGCTGGATGAGTTGGTTTCGGGGGCTACGGCGTGTAGTTACAGAGATCTAATGACGCTGAAGCTGATCCTGGTTGGTGGATTGTATCCACAGGTTGCCATCGCAGATGACTACAACTATTGCAAGGTAAGACTCACTTCATGGAGTCAAGTTGATCTGAATAAAACAGCTTATTCCATTTTTCCAGGGTCCAACGGAGCAGTTCTTCCACACCAATGCGAAACCATACGCCACGCTCCACCCGATGGGCTACTTTGGCAACAACCACCAGATTCTTCAGCTGGACGAGCACGACATCATCGAAAAGGCCGGACTGTACAAATCTCGCCAGCCGCTCAGCTCGCGCCACCAGCTACTCTGCTACCTAACGCTGCTCGAAACAAACAAAACCTACCTCATGAACACGCTCCGGATGCCGGCAGCGCAAACACTTCTCCTGTTCGCCCACACGATCGATACCAACCTGACCTTCTCCCGGATCATCTGTGACTCGTGGCTGTGCGTGGACTTCCCCTCCCCCGAAAGTGGCCAACAGCTGCTGCTGAAGGCATCCAACCTGCGTCGGCTGTGGAACCGGATGCTGGCGGAGAAGTTGAAGGTCCTCACGCAAACGGCGGACTCCGAGCTAACGAAGGAGGAACGGGGGAAAACGGTCGAGCAGATGAACTACGAGCTGTGGGCTGAGTTGGCGCAGTTTATGAACACCGAGGTGTGCTACACGGTCAGGCGGATGCTGCCGGCGGATGTGAAAACCATGTATAAAGGGCCGTCGTTTGGGGAGGAAACGATCGAGGTGGATCCGAACCCGTTTGCGGAGGAGTTCGTTGCGGTGGCGAACGAGGCCAAAGGAGGGGTGCACATCACGGAGAATATCGTGTACGGGTGGTAAGTTATTGACCGTTTGTGTGTGTGTGTGTGTGTGTGTGTGTGTGTGTGTGTGTGTGTGTGTGTGTGTGTGTGTGTGTGTGTGTGAGAGTGTGTGATCCAATCCAATACCAGCGATTTTATAGGAATGTTAAGATTGTATCGGACTTGGATTACACAACTGAATAATTTTGTAAGGTTGAAATTTGTTTGGGTTCAATATGACCTCTTTTTAAGTATAATTTCACCTTAAAAAATTTCTAGAAAAAGTTAATTTCAACAGAAACTGATGATTTTTTTTTAACAGTTCCTGATTTAAAATCTGTAAAACTACACATTTTGACACAAAGTACCATTCCCAGATGTAATATTACCAAAATTTGTTTTTTTTTTCAAATTGGGTATGCTAACCTCTCTAAATTCCGTAGACATTTAAATATATGACAAGGTCTAGTGATTTTTTAAGGCATTCCAATTGGCAAGTCGCGAAGCCAATTGGAATTTAACAATCAAAACAATTGCAGAAATGTAATGTTATTGTGTAGTAGGTATACAGTACTTGTTCGGTAACTGGGCTTTTTAACAGGACGCTCGGTAACTGGGCTTTAGCCCCCTTAAAAACCAGACAAATGTCAAAAAACAAAAACAAGCAGAAATGATCGAGGGGTCATTGGATGCAAAAAGTTAGTTCAACAAATTATGAAATTTTGTGTCACAATTTATGAAAAATTTAAAGGTGATCTCTGGGTACAAATTTATTCAGAAAACATTATAAATCGTTTGTCCCTCCATTACTTACCAAGTTTTAATGATTGAACTCATGATTGAAAAACAACTGGACTGATATGTAATTTGAGCAAATCGAGCTCAGTATCCCCTCACAAAGACTGGTAATAAGTGTGAAAAAACAATGAAAAAAATGAAGAAAAAGAAGAAGAGGAAGAAGAAAAAAAATAGTATGTGGGACCATCCATAAACCACGTGGACACTTTTTTGATATCTCAGATCCCCCCCCTCTCCCCTCGTGGACAATTTCCATACAAAACAAATCTTTTTTGTATGGAGCGTCAAATTCGCTGACCCCCCCCTCCCCCAAGGTGTCCACGTGGTTTATCGATGTTCCCTGTCAAGGCGGATGGATCGATGATCCCTTCACAAAGACAAAAAAGTACAGATGGTAGGAAGAGCAAAAGAAAAACAGAAAATCAGAAATAAGAAAAGTCAATGAAGATGAAGAGCAAATTTAGCGCAGTATCCCCTCACAAGTTAGACACTTTAAATATTTAAATACTTTAATTATTTTAAATACATTAAATACTTTAAAAACTCGAATAACCTTAAAACTTTAAATACTTTAAACACCTGAAATGTTTTAAATACTTAAACAACTTTAAATACTATCAATACTTAAAATACTCTAAAAACTCAAAATACTCAATAGACTAAAAATATTTTAAATACTATAAGGTCGTTGCTAATATTTTTTTAAGTAAAAAATTTAAATTAATGGCCGCGGTTTCAACATTTGAATGAAAAAAGTGTTTTAAATTGCTTTACACATCTGTCCAGTTTTTTTTTGCGAGCATAAGTTTCCAAATTTTCTAGGTATTGACGAAAATTTTATTTTTATGAGAAAAAAAAGGTTTTGCTGTGCTGAACATTTTAATTTAATAAAAGTTCGAAGTATTTTTAAACGAGCCCAAACATGCTAATTATGATTATTAATGCAGAATAGAGAATTTGCAGCAAAGCTAAAAGGCACATGTCGCCACCTATGAACAAATAGCGTAAACCTATGATTTTTTGAAAAAATGTGTTATTTCCTTCATTATCAACATTTTTATAAAACTTATGCCGGATTCGGAAGAGAAAAATTATTTCCAACAATTTGGTGTACACTCAACCCCCGGTGGTTGGTCACTTTTTCGTTTGACACTTTTTTAGTTTGTACCCCGTTGGTTGGTCAAAGTCAAACTAAAAAGTGACGACCTGTCACTTTTTACACGGCACTCACGCACACTATCAAAACAAACGTTTGATAGTGTGTGTGAACTCCGTGTAAAAGGGGTGTCAAACTAAAAAGTGACCCCGTTCGTTTGACAACAGTTGGTGTCAAACCACCGGGGTTTGAGTGTACAACTCTCCAATATTTGTTTGATTTTTCTATGAGAAAACTGTAAATTTAGAAAAAGATAGTAATTTGGTCTATTTGGCAAGAAAGTCTGTCAAAAATCAATGAAAATTGTTGGATATACGTTACCACATCTGTTATCAACTATATAACTGTTTATTTCATTTATATATACGGGGAAACTCATTTTTTCGTGTTCCAAAACATGTTTTTTAAAGAAAAAGTTCACAAATTTTTGCGCGCCCAAAAATAGATATTCATTATTTTAAAGCAAAAAATTTTTCTCGTCTTTTGCAACCAGTTTCATTAAGATTGATGCAGGGAATCATGAGAAATAAGCGATTTTGTTCTTCAATACAGCAGAAAGAAATACGATTTTTGGCAAGTAACCTCATTTTGGCGCCACCTACATTCGAAACTCAGTCGCGCTGCAAAACCTCATATTATACTTAAGATACTTAAGTATAGTATACTTAAGATTGTTTTCAGTTGATAAGACTTCTACTTCCATTGACATTTTCAAGTTTTTTGGAAAAAATATTTTTTTCTGCCCTCTAATTTTTTGGACCAATTTTGAAGGGGGGGGCGACATAAACTTTGTAAAATATTAGCAACGGCCTAAATACTATAAATACATGATATACTTTGAATACTGTGAATGCTTTGAATACTTTTAATACTTAGAATGCTTTAAATACTTTAAAGCCTTTGAATACTTTAATTTTTTTACGTACCTGAAAAACTTTTAAAACTTTAAATACTTTAACTACTATTATCATCTATAATTATTTACTTCAAATGTTTTAAATACTACAAATACTTTCAAAACTTTTAATATTTTTAATACTCACAATACACAATACACAACCCCCCCCCCCTCCCTCCTTCCCCTTCCCTCGACATTGGTCAGAGTCGAGGGACATTGGTCAGTTAAGCCGCCATTACACTACGGCAAACAAACAAAAAAACTAGCACTTTTTCATGTTTGACACAAAGAAAAAAAAATCATGGTAATATTTGATCTGGGTAGGGGTACATCTTTTATGTCAGAAAAAATGTGTAATTTTACCTCTGAAAATGTGTAATTTTACCACTATTCTGGTGGAATGTCGCTGTTTCAGTCTAAATTGAGGTAAAATTACATCATAAAAGAGGTCATATTCAACCTTCTAAAATTAAACCTTCCAAATTTACACAATTATTTGCTGTGCAGTTTGCCAAACTCGCAAACTTGTTTGCGGCAAACTCGCAAACAATGCAAAATGTATGCAGGCTGACGTTTGTACAAACAAATCAGGCAAACTGTCAAAAAGTGCGAGTTTGTTTGTTTGTTTGCCGTAGTGTAATGGCGGTTTTAGAATCATGTCTAATTTGGTCTAAAATATGAAATAATCTTTTTGTAGACCTTTTTAAAAGTTTATTAAAAAAAAAATAAAATTAAACTCAGACTGTCCAATTTTTAAAGTCAAAGAAAATTTTAGGAAATTTTCTCAGATTTTCAAAAGTATTCTTTTTGGGGATGCCTTTCTTTCAAGAAGTCTTTTTAAAATGGAAAAAACGAAAAGAATTCGAAAATATATACCCAAAAGTGGTAATAACTTGACTGTACATTAGGGTGATCCGTTCCACCAAATCGTTATAAATATGTTTGTTAAAAAAAATGTTTTTGTCCCCTAGAACATATTTTTGGAAAATTTGAAAAAACGTTATTTTTATAATTAGTTTGTCTCCGAAAAGTCTAAATCATAACTAGGGTTAGTGAATTTTCACGATTTCGCGGACCGCGTGAAATTCGTGAAATTTGAAGATTTCCGTGAAATCCCGTGAAATTTATCAATTATCTCAAATCAATTCTTTGAAATAACAACATAATACATATTTCATTCATTAAGACTTTTTAAGTTTATTTTATTAGTTTTCAATTGAAAAACGTGATATAAACCATTTGAAGAGTTGTTAGCAAAACATACATTAACATGAAATTTATACAACATTTATTGAAAAGTGAATGCTGCGAATACTTAAATGATGTCAAAAATCAGGCAAAAAAGAATATATATTCTTGGAATTATTTTTTTTTTAAATTGTCTTTTTCTACCAAAAAGTTGTTAAAATTGACTGATTTTATTTTGTTGTGATTTTTTTAAAGATTGAACACATTTTTTTTAAATTGCATTGATTAATGTTTTGAAATCAATTAAATGTAAACATTCATGCAAAGGAACATTCAGTAAAAATAGTCGTCGTAGTTTATCAATTATCAAACGTACTGAAACAATTTAACTATTATTTAATTTGAATTTTTTTTTTGAAAGATTCAAGCTTAGTTTATTCAACATTAAATAAACTGTTTTTTAATCTATAAAGTCACCATTAAAGAACATTTCAGATTTTTTGTGAGTTCTGTTTAATTTCCACGAGTTTCGATTATTTGGGTAAATGGTTCCCATGGATATTAAAAAAAATTGTTTTGCTTTCTGTTCTGATTTTGAAGATTTCGCTACAAATTAAATTATTTTGTCTATTGATTTTTAATTTGTTTTTTTTTTGAAAAGTGAGATGAAAACCTGTAACAATTTTTACTGGGCAAAAAAGTTTTTTTAATTATTAAATTGTTTTGTCAAATTTAACTTTGATATGATAAAATGATGATAAAAGATAAAATAGTAGCAAATCAGCTTAATCTGTTTAGCTCTATAAGTCGAATATTATAAAAGCAGCTCAATAAATGACAATACGCATGCCCTACATTTTGGTTTCAAAATATATATAGAGCCCATTCATAAACCAAGTGGATTTTTTTTAGTTAGTAAAAGTTTTATTTTGTGTCACGTTCAAATTAAGTTAAGATTTTATTAGTTTATTGAAAAATATTTTTTAATAAAGCATAAAAAGAAGTTTATGAAAGTTTAACATAAGATTTGTATAGTTATTTTGATATTTTTCACGTTCCGCGAAATTTCCGTGAAATTTGCCATTTTTGAGCGTGAAAAATCACTAAGCCTAATCATAACCTAAAACTTGGCCGAAGACACCAAATCAATCAGAAAATCAGCCCCAAAACGGAGAGATCTACAATATTTTATTAATGAATGATTAAATAAATTTTGTGATTTTTTTTTATATTATCACAGCATTAC